>NC_068342.1:6082768-6180866 GCF_014633365.1 Diospyros lotus
TCGACAAATCAGCCCTATATCCGGAGTCCATCAAATCCTTAACAAATCAAAAGCTGTACCAACCTTCCCATTGGCTACAAATGCTTCAATCAATGATGCATATATAGACCGGTCAATCAAATAGCCTTTCTCTTCATCTCCCTAAACAGTTCATATCCTTTCTCAACCCAATTGCCTTTGCATAACCCTGTAATTAGAGTTACATAAGCCATAACATCCGGCTTAACCTGATCCCTTCTCATTTCCTCCCAGACCCTCAAACAACCATCTAAATTCCCATTCGCAACCAAGATACGAACCATTGCTGTGTATGCAAAAACATCCGGTTTACACAAATTCCCCCTCATTCGACTCAAGAGCTCCAACACTTCATTAATCCGTCCTGCGCCACAAAGACCCTTAACCAGAGTCATGTAGGTAACACTCTCCTCCACCAAACCCTCTTCCTTGAAATCATTATAAACGGACATTGCCAAATCCAAATGCCCCGTTCTCACAAGTGCGTCCATTATCCTATTATACAAAAACACCCTCGGCGTCATCCCAAATTTCTTCATTTTTTCATACACATAGTACACCCTGAGACCCCTGTTCGCGTCAGAGTGCATTCTAATCAAAATTTCAAATTGCTTCTCACTGGGCGGCTTTCCCTGCATGTGCATCAACTCAGGGACCTGATCGGCCGCCCGGAACTGATTTGTTCGGTTCAAACAGTAAGCAAAAGCATTATAACAAGCGAAGTCATGTCTGTAACCCTTTTGCTTACCTGCCCAGTGGAAGAACTTGGCGGAGACCCTGGGATCTGCCTGGACCTTGAGGACCTCAGCCACGAGCTTCGGCGTCACGCGACGCAGCTTGTTGAGGTCTGCAACAATGGGGGGACCCCAATTCTTGTGCTTCCGGAAGGAATCGACAATGAAGCGAGCTATGGGAGAGAGGTTCTGGGATATGGAGAAGAACCTCTCTGATGGGGTTTTGGAGGGAGGTGCGGATAGGCTTTCGGGGGAGTCCGGGTCCCATTTTTTGAGGTCGAAATTGGCGTCGATGGGTTGGTGTGATGGGCGGTTAGGGTTTAGTGTTTGGCGGTTGGAGAAGAGGCGCCGCGGACGGTGGGGCGGTTCTGGGAGGGCTTCCGGTGGCCATAGAAGAAGTAGAGCTTGTTGGGCTTGATGGGTTGCGGCTGAGGCGGCATTCGATCTCTATGTTGACGTGCTTTATTTGTTCACTTCTTCGGCTTCTCGTCCTCCGATGTTCATGTCTGATTTGTTCACTTGAAGGGGCTTTGTACAAAGTAGAGCAAGAAATAATCTCTTTCAACTGAGTGAGCGATGCGATAAATTTACAAAGGCAACTTCTTTTTCAACAGTGTCTGCAACTCACAGCGAGATGACCTCCAACCAACAATGGCATGGGAAACCTGGATGGCAGAGGAAACGTTCCTCTGCTTTCTCCTCTTGCGCGAGAACCGCCGTCCATGGGAAAAGGCGGATGGGGACGGGTTTTGCTTGGAGTTGCAAAGGTAACCCTTAATCCATGATTCCATGGCACGGGCATTGTAGATCTATGTGAAACGAATATTTATTTTAAAAAATAAATATAAATAGGATCGAAACAAAATAGAAAACGTTTCAAAAATATTTCTGAAATGAAGAAACGATTCCTATGAGGTGTTTCCGTATAACATAGTTGTAGATTGGGGTTATGTTTCTTAATTAAAAATACAGTAATAATTATAATATATTTTAATATATCTTGAGAAATATATATCTCTTCGTCAAATAAAATTTATACATATCTAAATATATATACATTGTAGAGTGAGAGGAATAAGAGTGAGCAGATAGAGAGAAAGAAGAGCACCTAGAACTAAAATGATCATTTATTTTGGTTTTTAGTGATAAAGAGTAAATTTTGTTATTTTAAAATGTGAAAGTATTTTTTATAATAAGTCAAATTTTAAGGATGATTAATGTAATTTAATAAAAATGCTACTTTACATTATATAATAATGAAATAATAGCCAATAGTTTTCATAATGCAAACGGTTATTTGATGTATTTTAGAAATAAATGTTATTTTGTATTTAGTGTAATACTTTATACTATATATTTTTACTTCATATTGAAGTTTAAGGGAATTTAAAGATTAAGAAATGTTATTAAGGGTTAAAATGAGTCAATTCAAAGAATAATAACTCAAAAAGTTAGGAAAGTAATGAATTAATGATATAAATGATTTCAAAACTTGAAAAATACATGTAAACATGGAATGAAAATAAAGAATTTGAGTTGAGCTCAATGATAAAATTTGATCATAGAATTGTGACAGTATCTTACTGAATAAAATGTTGACCAAAAAACTAAAAATGTAAATAGGGCCTTGGAAAAACAAACTGAACTTGATTAAAGGTTTATTTTTGGTTAAGGATTAATCATGAAATAAAGTTGGGTAGAATAAAATATTAAAAGATTCGTCCTTGTCCAAAACAAGAAAACATTTTAGTTAAAGGGCTTAGATTATGGAGATTCTTAAAATGGATATAACAAATGGACCTTGAAAATTGGACTTGGGAAAAAAAAAAGTTAACAACTTAGCCCCAAAGTGGAAAAAGTAATAAATGCCTGGAAAGATTATTTGGCCATTTATGAAAGCGTTGGAAACTTTGGGGGCCAAATGTAATACAAAGGTATTTAAATGAAATAAAGAGAACATGGAAAGGGTTATGTGAGATAAAAGTAAAGTATATATACGTGTGTGTGGAAATAAAAGACGCTCCAACTGAGAGAAGTAATTGGGAAATAAAGGAGGAAAAAGAAGGAAATAAGAAAAGAATGAAAACAGCGAAAGCAACCGTCGGAGGTGCTTGTTAGGGGGGGCGCCAAGACTAGCTCGCTGGTGATAGGAGTTGTAGCTGGAAAGCTAAGAAAAAAGTATTACAGCTGTCGCTTGTAGTTTAGAAGTCCAGGTGAGTTTTAATCTCAGTTTTCATCTATAGTCCAAGTCTATCGGGAATAAGGAAACTACTAAAGAAGGGAGTCAGGTCATCAGAATCTAGAAAAATCAGAAAAGAAGAAGCTGTTAGTCGGCAGTGGACAATGAATAACACTAGCAATGAGCGGCAATGGGTGGGTATTTTTTGGCTGATCTTTTCTATTTTTCTCAATTTGAAGCAATAATCTCTTTTTGCCTATCCTAAGGACACCTAAGGTGGCTTTGCATATGGATTTCATACGAAATTATACTGAGATTTTGAAGGAAAATGAACTTCTAGAAGCTGTGGCTATTCTGGGCAGTTTTTTGGTAAGTTTAATTTTCAATTTTTGTCTTGGTTTCTCCTTATTGATGAACATAATCTAACTACTTAATGTCCCTGGTTGCTGGTTGGTGCTCGCATGTGGTTAATTTGCAAGAAATAGGATGAAATTTGAAGTTTAGAAGAGATGGTATTCAGGCAAGGAGGTTGTGTGTAATTTTTGTAAAAATTCAGCACTTAATGCAATAACCCCAAACTTGGGTTCTGGAAATGGGATAAAGGAAGACCGCTGGGGTCTTGATGTAGTATTTGTAAAAACTTTTGGGTTTTGTGAGGTTTTGAAAAGATAAGGGTCTTGGTATAATTTTTGTAAAATTTAGAGCCAAGATGTAATTTATGAAAATCAAAGGGTTTTTATATAAATATTGCATGGTTTTGAGGCCATAATCTTGATTTAATAAGAGGTTCGGCATAAATGAAATTTATTGAAGAAAATATGTTAAATATGTGATTTTTATAAGTTTTAAGAGTTGAAATAAGATTTCTAAAAGTTTAAGGATTAAAATGTAATTTCAAAGAATTAAAGGTCTAAGTGTAAGTAAATTTCCAATATATATACTCAATAATAATAGAGTGTTTTGTGCTTTATTTGATAAGAATGTTAAATTTGTGATAAAGTCGTAAATGATGATTAGAAGTAACACGCAAGGACTATCTAAAATGAACACTAGTTGGTGTGATGAATTATATGTTGATTTAAATTATTTTGACACGTTTTAATTATGTGATTTGTATAAAGTTTTTAAGTATTGATATCAATGGACTATTTTGAAAACTTAGTTGATAGGCATATATTCTTAATTTAGTTTAGTAAGAAGACAGATTTATAATATTTTATTTCGAGATTGGGTATGATATATAATAAAGATTAGTGAGATGTTGAGAGGTTAAAACCATAATGTTCAAGCTGGAGATAAAGTGAGAACTCATAATAGTTAATCTAGCTAAGTTAAGTATGCATGACTAAGATAATCCTGAGTCAGACAATTAAAAAATAACACGAAAGAGTTTTTCACGTACATTGATGTTGCACATCCTTTGCATTCATGCATTTGTGATAAACCTTAATGAGTAAATGCATTCATCATTTTCCTCCTCTATTTTCAATAGTTACTGTAGGCTTTGACAATGACAAGATGGCAATTGAGCAATCCTGTAGAAGTTGAGGAGCAAATAGAGATTGAGATATATAGGTGTTGTCAATTCTAACAGAGTTTGAAGGCATGTGACTTTATCATGCAGGTATTATTGGTTTTCTTTGAAATGTAATTGCTACCCTGAGGTTGTGTTAGTTTATTTGAATAATATATGTAATATACGTTTGATATTATTTATGCTTGTCTTTAATTTGATTGTTTTATAATATGTTAGTCAGCTGACCTTGATCACCCCTCCCTCAGGAGAGCTTGTGCTCTGCGTAGAAACTTAGGGTACATAGGAGTGATGTAATATCTTAGTATTTTGAGAATAATAATAATTAATTTTATATTTAAAATATTTTTGACATCAATTAAATATCATAATTGAGAAAACTAATGAACTTAGAATTAGTGGGCTAAGTTGAAAAAAAATAAAGGCTAAATAAATGGGTTTAGAGTTAATGGGCTAGGCTAACTAAATGGGCTTGGAGTTAGTAGGCTAAGAAAGTAGGTTTAAAACTAATAAATTAAATAATAATCTATTTAAAAGAAGATTTAGTGAAAAAAAATAATTAAGGTGACAAAATAATTAAAGATAGTGGATGAAATGATTGAGAAATGTGGGAGACAAAGTAGGGTGTGGAGAAATAATTAAAGATTATGGATGAGATTTAATGGGAAATAATTAAGAAATATGACAAAATAATTAAAAATGATGAGTGAAATAATTAAGAAATGTGAGCGACAAAATAAGGTGTGGACAAATAACCAAAAATAATGAGTGAAATAATTGAGAAATGTTGTAGACAAAGTAAGGTATGGACAAATAATTAAAGATTATGAGTGAGATTTAGTGGGAAATAATTAAGAAATATGAAAAAATAATTAAAGATGATGAGTGAAATAATTAAGAAATGTGAGCGACAAAATAAGGTGTGGACAAATAATCAAAGATGATGGGTGAAATAATTGAGAAATGTGGGAGACAAAGTAATGTGTGGATAAATAATTAAGGATTTTTATTTAGATTTAGTGAAAAATAATTATGAAATGTGACGAAATAATTAAAGATAGTGGGTCACTACAATTATGTTAAGCTTAACTCAACCTTCTATAAATAGAGAAAACTTGAAAGGTTTGAGAACTTAAATTAGAAAGAGAAAAATTATAAGAAAAAAAGATTTGAGAGTGAGAGAGAAGTTTGAAAAAGAGAAAGAAAAACAAAATAGAGAGAGAAAAATACCAAGAAATTTCTAGAAAAATTCTATAGGCTGGGTTTAGTAGTTTGTATGAAAATTTGTGACAAAATGTGTTGTTGGATATGCAAATCGAGATTTTATCGCAATATTGAAGAATACCGAATCGCTCCGTGGAAATGTGAGTTATCTTCAAAATTTTCTTCAAAAATTTTAGAAATATGATAATTATATTTTAGAATTTTTGATGATGAAATTGGAAAATAAATGCATGATTAGTATTTATTATGAATTTTTTTGAGGCAATAGATGCTTGAAAATCAAAGAGAAAATGAGAAATAAATAGAATATGGATTCTGAAAATTATGAGGAAATTTATGGGGCTTAGGAATATGTTTTTAGGAATTATTGTGAAGAGAAATTGAGAAAATTTTATGAGAAGCTATTTATTTCATAATCTGGAGGAAATAATAGGAGAAAATGGGAGAAATTAGAAAAATTAGAGAAAATTATAAATCTGATTTTCTTAAGTAATTATGATGCTCAAGATACGTTAAGGTTCATAATTGAGTATGATTGGAAGTCTGGCGCGAATTTTGAGGCAAAATTATGTTAGGGGCAAAATTATGTTTTTGCAAGGTAAGTGGTACTCCCAACTGAATTTGGTTTTATGAAAATACTTAGTTTGTAAGTAGTTCGATCCAAAATATGATTTTACGTAAATGATTTTATCATATTGTCATGTCTTGATGTGAGTATGTCATGTAGATTGCATTTACATGTATTGATGACAAAGTATGCATATGAGCATGATGAGATTCACGGTCATACGTGTCATGGGTTTGGGATTAGGTACTGGCTCCGTTACTTTGCCAATGGTGCACCCATACACTTCGGTCTGGCAGGGAGACTGGAAAAATGACAGGTAATCTTAAGGTGCAGTCGACCCAAACATGAGAGTTATGATGTTATGTGCATTGCATACATACATGAGTATTAAATGTTTTATATCCTTACTTAGATGATTCATCATCTAATCTGGGTTTTGCCCCTAGAATATTCAAACGTTCCAGATGAAGATAGTAGCAGAAACGAGGATAAATGAGACATGTAATGGCACTTAGCAAAGTGCATGATGAGTTGTATGATCGATTGAACGTATGTTATGTTGCTCATGTATTTAAGTTCTGCCACTTCGAATTCTAAATGTTTGAGAAATGATGATGTAAAACCCTATTTAGGGTTAATGTTAGTTAAGAACTTATGATTAAGTCATGTTGAGAAATTTATGTTCTCGTGATGTAAGAGCTGATTTTTTATTAATATTATGATATTAAGTTCGATTCTAATTTTTGCATTTAATGTTTATGATAATTCTCCTTGGAGATAAATGAATGAAAATTTTGGGATGTATAAGAGCAATGATATAGTTTAGTCTTAGTTTTTAGTAGTATGAAAAAAAAAAAATTATTCCAAAATTACCCTGAGTTATAATGCACTCGGGAACCGGAGCATTACAGGTGAGGTGTTATATTTAGATCTTATGTTATATTAAATTCTATTGCTTTTTTAGAATTTATGTTATTGGAATTTAAGATTATAGATTATTTTGTGCATTTTGAAATTGAGATTCAACCTGAACTAATATAACGTTAATTAAGTTAGGTTAATAATTGAATTTGGTTTCTAATATCATTTTACTAACCCAATCAAAATTGATTCAGTATCCTAATTAATTAATATTAATATTAAACTCAAACGAACTCTGTGGACAGTGGACACCGGGCCTTACCGGCGCCTGCTATGCTATCTAAGTTCCAACCAAAGCATCCTTGTTTTGCCTTTTTCCTGCAAGGCTCCACCGGACAGTTGTTGTCCACTTCTCCTCGGCCCTATCTTTGAGTTGCTTCAACAATGGGTGATAATAAGGCGTAAGGGACGCAAACATACACATGTAGAGAGGGGACATTTTGAACAGTTCATCAGTTATAGTAGCATCATTATTTTTAGTTTAATATATAAGAGAAATATTATAATATTTGAGAGTATTAATATTCTATACAAGAAGATTAAGAATATTTTATACAACACGAGACATCAAGTTTATATCATCGAACTGCAATTAGCACATCCAGAATTGCATTAAGATGGTTGGCAAATAGTCTTTTAAAACCCCCCAAGGGAATGGATAATTAATGATTGATCATTGATCATTGATCATTGAGAGAGAGAGAGAGAGAGAGGTGTTGTTTCGTTGCTCTTTCAGGAAGGTGATGAGTTTTGGTTGGAGACAAGCACAATAGGGTCCTCTCACAGCTGTCCTTCCATTTACACAGTAGCAAAGGCTGCTTCTATCGCATCTTCTAACTCACATTCTCTCAACCATTGCACATTTCCGACTACCCCACACACCACCGGGCCTCTTCAATTATACATGCATGTCGTCATCATCATCTCCTCCTCGCCTTCATTGCTTTTTCAGAAACAGAGACAGAATTCATCTCCTTTTGAATAAAGCCAGATGTATGGAATTGCATGGTCTTGAATAGCACCCACAGTCGCTCTGATCACATGGTATTATATATATATAGCGTCAGCGTAGAAAAGGATTGGGAAAAGCCTAGGCCCCTTATAGCTTACAATCGAACAATCATCTGGTACTTCAAATGACAACCATGGCCGTCAGATCTGCCATGCTTCCACATGCAGATCAGAACTAATTAACCTGCTGAAAGCTAGCTAATATATGGAAAACAGAAACTGCATGCGCATCCTCATCGCTCCTGTGCTAGAGATGGACTGCCATTATCTATGTATTGATGCTATCAACTTTTTTTTTTTTCAAATTAAAGTTCAAAGACATCACTGAAGAGATGGCATTGGCGCCTAAATGTCTACTGCTCTAACCATTGAGATAGAGCTCTGGTAGGGCCGCTTGTGGAGGGCCAGAATTTTCTGCTTAGGGCCCCGAGGTTAGAGGATGGAATTTATCAAAATTTAGTTACAATTATCAAAAGAATAAGTGATAACAATACTTTTAAAAATAAAAACCAGTTTAATAAATCATTTTTTTTAAAATGGTGGAATCCAAAATTACCACATTATTGTGGTAAAAATACTAACTGGGTGTTCTATTTAATTATGCATTTCTTTACAAAATTTCTATGGAAATATAAAATAATGTGTTAGTGCCATTTTCTTTTAAGTATAAATAATCATTTGCGAATTTTTGTTTATAACGAGCTAAATTAGTCCATAAGAGCAGGTGCATCATAAAACATTTTAGCTATAATCTGAAGGTCCATGAATTAGTAAAGATTGTCATTGTTCCGAGGAAGGTTCTCTTTGTCAATTCGAATGACTCGACATTATCTTAGATTTTTGCCTTTCCACCCACATGCCGAGCAGGAATAATTTCCCCGCTGAACAGATAGATGTCTGTGATCATGAAAAGGCATGAATTATTGAAGAACCCACGAAACACATAATACCCACTTTCACTTTCAATGGGTTGCCCTCTCACTCTCATCTCACATCCCATTTCATCTGTTTTGGGGGGATTTCTCTTTCTCTGAGAATGAATTCAAGAAGAAAAGAAAATCTGCTTTTGATTTTCACAATTTTCGTCTTGAACTTGGTGCCATAAACAATGATTCTTCTTCTTACGTTGCACATCTACTTTCCCTGAATTTGGCAAAAGTTGTACACCAGTTCCAATGACCTTTCCCACGCGGTGATTCTTGTTTCATTCTCTCACCCGCTTCCCGGGAAAACAAGCCCGGACGTTCAAATGCCTCCAAATTGTTCCAGAGCCGTGAACAGCTAGCTTTCTTTCTTTTCATCGGCTCCGTGAAGTGATGTTCCCATGCCGAAGATAAGTTGGTTTAGTCGACTACTGAAAAGGATCTTCTCCGCAGAGCCGCATTCAAAACCAGAAAGGGTAAGTTCAGATTTTGCTTCTTTGGTAAAGTAGGTAATTTCTAGACGCTGATACTTGATTCTGTAATTGGTGTTCCAAGGAGAGGAGAAGGAGATGGGGTTTGGGAAGGCTCGGTATCAGAAGATTGGCCTCCGTTTCGGCGCCGAGGAAACGGCGACTTAGAGTAACCCAAGAAGAGCAGAGCAATCATGTCGGTATTCTGGCCGTTGAAACGGAGGCTGCCGCCGAAGCTGTTGACACAGCTCCGCCGGTTGCGGCAGCTGATATTTCTCAACGTGAGGAGGAGAGGCGAGACTTTTCCGGCATTGTTGTTCGAGTCAGTGCACCGGAATTGACTCGGCGGCGGGAGAAGGGGGTTCGGGATCTTGCTGCCACCATAATTCAGACTGCCTTCCGGGGCTATCTTGTGAGTTTTGTTTCAGTTCTTGTCAATTTCGATTTCTAGAACTTTTGACACTCTTGCAGAATACACGTCACGATGTGGTTATATTACACGAGTAATAATTGTAAACGTCTAGACTTCATAGATTTCTTGTCATTTCTTACCTTGTGAGTTTGGGAGAATTGCAGGCGCGAAAAGCTTTACGGGCATTGAAGGGACTGGTGAGGCTTCAAGCAATCATCAGAGGCCGCGCTGTGAGACGCCAAGCTATCACCACGCTAAAATGCTTGCAGTCCGTTGTGAGTATCCAATCACAGGTCTGTGCAAAGAGATTTCAGATGGCGGAAGGAACCTGCAATTTTCAGGAGAACAGAACCCCAAAGGCGAGTTCAAAATTGATTCGAAATTTACTAGCGCGGTTCATTCTTTCCATAGATCTAGTTGTCAAAGGATTTGAATTTGCAGACTGATTCGCACAGTCAGAGGAGATGGGACGACAGCCTCCTGACGAAAGATGAAGCAAATGCCCTAAGTTTAAGCAAGAGAGAAGCGGTTTTCAAGAGAGAGAGGATCAAGGAATACAGCTCGAGTCACCGAGTAAGTTCTTCCACTTCTTTCCTTCTCCTTCAAATTTTGCGTTCTAGTTTCTCCAAATTATTGAACCTAAAAATGTTTACAGAGATCAACAGAATCAGAACAGAAGAAGGTGAATGGAAGATTGAGATACTGGCTAGAGCAATGGGTGGACGCACAGTTATCCAAAAAGTCGGACACAGTTTTCGCTTCAAACGCAGGAACCAGAGACGAATACAGAGAACACCTCAAGCTGAAACATCTCAAGACACAATACCGCACAGAGGAGTTCCGCGGGTTAGGGTTGGATTCTCCGCTAAGTTTTCCGAGAAGATCATTTCATCACAAGAAACAGTGGTCCGTTGGAGACGACAATGGCGTCGAAACCTCTCCCGTCGTTCCAACTTACATGGCGGCCACCGAATCTGCCAAGGCGAAAGCAAGATCGGTGAGCTCGCCGAGGTTGAGAGCGACGTGCTCAGACGTTGGCTCTGAAACCAATTCACCGTACAAGCACAAATTCTCGCCGATATCTTCCATAAACAGTGAGGTGACGAGCAGCAGCAGGATCTGCAACTACAGTGGCTTTCAACAGAGATCTCCAAGCTTTCGAGATCTTCCAGGTCCACTCAAATTAACAAGAAGTTTGAAAGGTCTCAACTCTGAAACTCCGAATTGGCATCGAAATGTTGCCTCTAGATGAACCAAAAGTTGGTAGTGCAATATGCCTTGCTATATATATAGCCTGTAGATTTGCTCCGGACTGCAGTTAAATTATAATCAATATGAGTTCATATATATATTTGTTTGGGTAACCTTCGTTAAATGATTAACAAATATTATATTAACATAAAATTAAAATCCTTTTCAAGATAAAATTGAGAAGAAGTATTTTAAATTTTTTATCAAATTGTCTGTTAAATTTTTTAAAATGTATTAGAGTATATATATATATATTATTTTTATTTAATTTAAAAATTACTTAAGAGAGAGAAACATAGAAATAATAAAAATTTAGAATATATTTATATTTAAATTTTTTAATTTATATCTTAATTAATAATAGAATAAATAAATAAAAGATTGAGATGACGTTAATTAATCTGTATTTATATCTACTATGGTTAGGATCATGTTATTGATATTTTTTGAATTATACAAATGATAAAAATATCCCTCCATCTTATCGTCTTGGGTGAGGATATTTTAGTAATGTATTTCACCACTTCGTGCTTGAATAAGAAATATTTTAATTATATTATGTAGTAAAAGATATAAATTATGATGTATCAATAATATTTTATTTATAATTATTATAATAAATTTTTATAGCTATTACAATAAATCTTTAATTTATTTAAACAGCTTTAGATGAATTTATTAATATTTTAAGAGTAAAATATTAAATTATAATTTATGAAAAATAGAATTTGGCAGAACAAGTACATCTTCTAGGTCGTTGTGGGGGGTGGTATGACTGTTGTATTTTAATATTTAAAGGTAATTGTGATGGGGAATGGATACTTGTAGACATGTTAAATAAAGAAAGAATTTATTATTATTATTATGATAACTTGTGGGTTAAATATTGCTCCATCAGATCATCAGAGTATCAGTTGCTCTTTGTTTTGCTCTTTCGTGCAAGCGAAAAGAATGATAATTCATCACTATCTCAGTTTCTTAGAGTCAAACCCATCACTGTTTATTTGATCTATTTCCTCAAAAACCCAGTCGCCCATATCCATTTCTTCACGCCTAGTTACGATCCTCACCTTCTTCGCAATGTGCACTCTGCGTGAAGGTTTTGGTTCGGAGAATTTGGCCGGCGCCGGCGCGAGATCAAACCGTCTTGGACTTGGAAATTCCATCGCCGCCTCTTTGCACTAATCGACAAGGCTGCGCTTGTTTCCTGCGTTATCTTCGAGATAGAACCTTTTTGTTGGCGGCTTGTTTGGTGGGGTGGTTTACCCAAGTTCGCTGGCGGAGTTTCCAGAGTTCGGTCCTCGCGAATGTTCATCCATTCTTTACATTTGATCTTTGCCTCTTTCTTTGTGGTTTTTCTGTTCTAGTAAGTTTTTGAAGGAGACAGGTAGAGAATTCGGAGTCTCGACGGCTGACTGGGGGAGGTTCTTTGGATTCTGATGAAAAACCCAAAACTCAAAACCCAAATTATGATCTCGTTATGTTTTGGTTATTTAATTTGCTAGCTTCAGTTTTGTGGTAGGGCCAAAACCCTTATGGAAAACTTGGAATTTGGGCATTCTGGAATGTGTTTATGATCTTGAAAATTTCTCGAGTCAGTCCCAACTAAGCGTTTGCAATTAAGGGCGTTTGTTGTTTTAACGTATTGTTGTTGTCTGTGAATAATTTAAGCTGATTGCAATTGGAAGAATATGGTTGAGAATACAGAGGGGGCAACGAATAATATGCATCCAAATGGTTCAATTCAGAACTCAAATGGGTCCATAGAGAAAAAGGTTGATGACCTTCGTCTCCTTTTTGGCAAGGCTGATGGCGATCCCTTGAGGATTGTTGGGGTTGGGGCAGGTGCCTGGGGCAGTGTTTTCGCTGCAATGATGCAAGATAGCTACGGTCACCTTCGAGACAAGGTCCAGATTAGGATATGGAGAAGGGCTGGAAGATCGGTTGATAGAGCAGTTGCTGAGCACCTATTTGAGGTAATAAACTCGAGGGAAGATATATTAAGGAGGCTGATTAGAAGATGTGCATACTTGAAGTATGTGGAGGCAAGATTGGGTGACCGGACACTATACGCAGATGAGATTTTGAAAGATGGGTTTTGCTTGAATATGATTGACACCCCTCTTTGCCCTTTGAAGGTTGTCACCAACTTGCAGGAGGCTGTGTGGGATGCTGATATTGTGGTGAATGGCCTGCCATCAACTGAAACCCGGGAGGTGTTTGAGGAAATAAGTAAGTATTGGACGGAAAGAATTACAGTGCCGGTGATAGTTTCTCTGGCAAAAGGTATAGAGGCTGAATTGGAGCCCGAACCACGCATCATAACACCCACTCAAATGATCAATCGAGCAAGTGAGACCTCACTTCTTCTCCATCCCTTCTGTCTCCAGTTGATCTGTTCTTTTATAGTTCTTTACTGTTCGTGTGCCTGTTTTTATATGTTTAAGGTTCTTACATCCATTTACTTAATAAGTATTTGTTTGAAAGTGAGTGGCTCATGATGGCGACATATAAATTGATTGTTACTCTGCTGATTAATTCATGCTTTACAATATAGCTTTTATTCTTCTGTCAAAAACTAAAACTTCCACCGTTCTTCCCTTCTTTTTCTGTATAACATGGGAAGAAAATTTATTGTTATTTTGGTGACTTAAAACACTATATCTGCAGATAGGCTGCTCGTTTAGCACTAATGGCTGATATGTCACTAATGGCTGATATGTTGCTCACGTAGCACTTATAAAACTTTATTAACAGCATAGAAGTAGGGGGTTGGGGAGTGGGAATTCTACAACTCATATGTACTGGTGTACCCTAATTGCAAAAGCAATATAAAACTCTACAGAAAATTCTATACATCCCAGTGAGGGTGGTAGCCCAGTGGAACCTAGTGGGGTCTATGGGATTACACCTAGGAGGTTATGATTCTGACTTGTAACCTTGTCCTCCCCTTCTTATGTGGTAGTGAAGGAAAGCTTATTTGTTGCAGTAGTTTTGTAACGTAAACAATGTGAGGGACATCTAGTCCACTTGCATCATTGGTTAGGGTGCATAGTTCTGACTTGTCTTGATCTTCCCAAGACCTAGTAGAGATACAAGTTGCCTAAGTCTCACATTGGTGAAGAGTTAACTAGCTGTTTCCCTCCTTACCTCTTTCTTAGAGCATGCAGACCCTGACACACAAAATTGTGTACACCAAATCCCAGTGTTTCCATTCTCCATGAAACTGAAAAGGATCCACATCCCTCTTACTGCTGAACATTGAATGAGTGGGTGATCCTTGAGTATATCCTCTCATATACACCTACTGCAGCAAGTAGGAACATAATCCTATACCTCAGACACCATGGTTAGCTATTCCAAGCAAACCATCCTTTCACAGGTAGGACTGATAAAAAAAAAATATATCCAAATAGAATGAATAAGGATAAAACAAAAGGAAAGAAAGGAAATCAAATGATTTACTTTTTTCTCATCTTTTGATGATTCATTATGCTAAATAGTTAAGAGTTCTCCTACCTGCAAAATTTATATAATATCACATGCCAATTTAAAAGGATTATACATTGTGAAGTAAATTATAAATGTGCCATACTGCTATTTTTATATTAACTGCAGATGTTTGTTCCTTTGTTGATGGATTATGTCTTATCTAAGGGGGGGAATATTGATAGTACTGCATTAGTTTTTCCTTGCATTTTCTATTTGTTTATGTGTTAAAAGATGCATCCCCCGTTCCTGAGTATTATAATGATCTGCAGCTGGAGTTCCCATGGAAAACATTCTCTATCTTGGGGGACCCAATATTGCATCAGAGATTTACAACAAGGAATATGCCAATGCACGAGTATGCGGATCCGAAAAGTGGAGGAAACCTCTTGCAAGATTTCTAAGGCAGCCTCACTTTATTGTGTGGGATAATGGTGATCTTGTCACTCATGAAGTTATGGGTGGTTTAAAGAACGTTTATGCCATTGGAGCTGGTAAGGTCCACTATCTTGACTGTGAAAAAAACATTGAGCAGGAAAAAACTAGTAATCTTACTTAAAATTTTGTTCCCCTGTCATTCTGCATTAATTAATGTCCTAATTCATGAAAGAATTAGATCCATACACTGTTGCTTAGTATTGGTATTTTGATGCATGCAGTAACCAGCTATGGTTTCTCTAGGATCCTGTCTTTGGAAAATCTTAACATCATTGATGAACCAAAGAACTTCCCCCTCTCCTGTGGGATTGTTCACTGGGAAATTTTGAAGCCAAAACATAACTGCCACGTACATACACATAAAGTATCAGTAAGACTTGAATCTGCCTAATAATATGCATGTTTAATTGCTTAAATGGTATACATAAGTTTGCTATTGTGCCAATTCATCAACTCATGTCATATTGATAATAATAATCTTATTTAATTTTTTTAATCTTGAAAAAACCATCAACGGGTATTCAAGGCCCATTTAGCTCTCACATGTATAGAATCAAGAAGAGATGATTGAAGTCCAAAATAAAAGGGTGAAAATTGTGGCACCAAATCAAAGACACCAAGAGCCCATCTTGAGTCTTGTTAGCAGTTATTTTTTTCCCTGTATGGCTTGACTTCTTGCAGAAATAGATAACTCTCCTTCCTCTTGCTTAGAACTATCCCTGAATTAGTACAATATTTGTTAACAGTCTAATCTAACACAACAAGAATGTGCATAAGTTTTTATAACTACTTAAAAAGCAAATAATATAATATTTTTAAATATTATGTCATCATAACTGATTTTGAGTTTTGTAGATAAATAAGATCATGATCAATCAGGCCCTTTTATTTGAAAGAAAAATTAGGGTCATGCCTTTAAATTTTAAGGTGTTAATTTAGAACTATACATAAATATGAAATACTTTTTCCCATTGGACCTTTTTGTCTTTTCCTGGTTCATACCCTTCCCACCCCATGTATGTACATAGCTACATATAGACATGCATATAAGACTTGAGAAAATGTTTCCAAAATCATTTTCACCTCTCTCTAAACTTCTATGGTAATCAACAACTCTCTCTAAACCTCTATGGTAATCAACAACGAGAAATTGTTGATTGCATTGCACTTAAATGATCAGTACCACTATAAAGTTCTTATTTCCATGCCATGAATTAATATTTCCGGATTCCTGATTATTTGATTTTGAAAATACTGTCATATACAGATGCTTGGAAATTAACCGTTCATGATCAAGGCAGCCACTTTGTTTAGTTTGTCCTAGGTTTGGGTCTATATTGATCTCGCCCTTGCATTGGCAGAATTTGTTTCTTGTCTATGGGAAGTTTGCAACCTTTTTTAAATATATAGATTATTGTCTTCAACTTTTTAATTGTTGACTTGTTCTTAAAGGTGTTGTATCATATTAAATTCTTATAGAGTTTTAATTATTGTCCTTATGTGTGTTTGTGTTTGCCTTCTGGTTGGTATCTTGCGCGATATGTTTTGTTCTCATCTCCTTTTGGGGAGAATTATATCATTGAAGTAGCCAACAATAGGGGCGTCAACAGTTTAGATTGGTCCGGTTCTATAAGAATCCAGTAACTGAGCCATTTTTAACTATTCCGAAAAAATAAGAACTGTAACCGAACCATTATATATATAAAACCAAACCATGACCAATCCGTCACACCGAACCGGTTTCAGTTCTATCCAATTAACATTTAGTTTCTAAACATTTTCGCAAAATATGAAATTACAAACAAATTTGTGAATTAAAATAAACCCATAACTTCATTAATGTTTCAAGTCTTGAAGTAAAAGTAGAACAAAATAATTAATAGACTATCTCATCAAATGAGATTACATCAACCATTTAGTATAGCAATAATGCATAAAAGTTTAGAAATAAAAGAGTTTATGAATCTCGCTAGGTTCTTTGGAAGTGATACTATTTATGCATATGTGTATATATATATATTTAAAAAATTATAATATATATATATATAAGTATAATATCGGTTCCGGTTCAATTCGAACCACGGTTTGAAAAAAAAAATCAATAACCAAACCAAATATATCAGTTCTTCATTTTTTAGAACCAGAACCTAACCATTGAACCATATAACCAATCAAAAAGGCACAGTTCGATCCGGTTTTGTCCGGTTCACCGGTTTGTGGATATTTTTGGACACCCCTAGCCAGCAACGAACTAGTAGTCCAGCATGACAGTCCTAGAAAACAAAAACTAGCTATTGCTCTTATACAATAGTTTAATCAGAATAATCATGGTTAGAAAAGTTTATTTCATTGATTTTGTAATCTAGTCTTGGAATTGTTACATTACCTTCTCTAGCTGAATTTCACAGGTATGGTAGCAGCTCTGACCAATGAGAGTGCCACCAGCAAATCAGTATATTTTGCGCACTGTACATCAGAGATGATATTTGTTACTCATCTGTTGGCTGAAAAACCGGAGAAGCTTGCAGGTCCCCTGTTGGCTGACACCTACGTAACCCTGTTGAAAGGTCGTAATGCTTGGTACGGCCAGAAGTTGGCTAAAGGAGAACTGACCCTTGATATGGGTGACAGCATCAAGGGGAAGGGAACCATTCAGGTATATATCTTGATTTCTTCAGAATTATTTTATTAGAAGAGTGAAAAAAACTTGAGCCCCAAAATGAGTGAAATTTAGTTCAACTAAAATCAAAGGTTAT
Organism: Diospyros lotus; assembly: GCF_014633365.1. Classification (NCBI taxonomy): domain Eukaryota; kingdom Viridiplantae; phylum Streptophyta; class Magnoliopsida; order Ericales; family Ebenaceae; genus Diospyros; species Diospyros lotus. Next base: position 6,100,697 of record NC_068342.1, read on the forward strand.
TGTCAAAGGAGAGAGAAAAGCTTCGAGCTCCTTCCAAGTGCATTTGCCTTTTACTTGCCATTTTGTTCTTTCACACTCGCGCTATTGAAAATATGAAGACACTACAGAGAAATATTTGGAGCAGATGTTAAAGACATTTCCCTTTTTATTTGCATTTCTTCTTCTTCTTCTTCTCTCTCTGTCTCTTGTTGCAGCTCTTGTTTCTAGGAGACAAATAAATGTATTTGTATTATGTCAGCCATATGGTCAAGGCTTTTAACCGTACAGCTAAATTTTCTCTTATTTCAGTTTTGCCCCTTAGATTTATTCCTCTCTTGAGCACCCACATGTGGCAGGACTCAAGAGAAGAGAGATAGGTAATTACCAACAAGAAGAGAGTTGTAGTAGGGAGACAAACTCCAAGTTTATTGAAGGGAAAAATAAGGCTCTTGTTTTGTTTTATCAAGTATGACCAGAGGCCCAATGCTTATGAAAAACTCAAACCAAAATGCTTGTGCCTATGGCATCTAGGGAGACATTATGGTGAGACACTCTGAATTGTGGTGGTGACATCACTTGCATGGATTTAGGATGTCATTATCTTTGTAGGAATGTGAGTATAGGATAAACCACCACTTTCATGATGATTGGCCGTGCTCTTGTTGTGGCTGATCAAGGAGAATCCCTCTAATGGAGTGCAAGGCCCTCTGGCTAAATCCATGTCTCAACCCTCCAATTTACAAGTCCCTAAAAGTGACCGAGGCCTTGCTTGAGTCTAGGTTTTAGGGCCATCCTCTACAGCAAGTGATTGATGAGTCGCCAAGATCCTCTTCTAAAGGCCTCACCTCTGCATAGTTGAGGGGACATATGGAGTTTATGGCGAGCATGCTTATATTAACAGACTTGTGGAGAATGGAGCACTTAGATAGAGAGTTTGAAGGCTGACAATTCTAGCAAGGAGTTATAACAGCCAAGTCCTATCAGCAAGCTGATAATCTCGTGATAATGATTTGTAGGAAGGGTACTTACAGTTACACTGCTGTCCTATAATACAAGAAGAAGGTGCTCATCCACCGACTGAATAGCTTGTTAAGAGAAAGAGGAACTGTCCAACTGTAGGCTTTTTTATTTGTTTCAACTGGTGTCCTGGTATAAACACTGTGAGATGACTGAATTAATTTGATTTATCTTGAATATATTGTTGAAATCTCTACTTAGGGCATATCTTTTTTATTTTTCATGTACATCTGTTCAGTCTGTCTTAACAAACAATGTTAATTGTCCTTCAATTGCAGGGAGTCTCTGCTGTGAAAGCATTCTATGAGCTGCTCAGCCAGTCCAATTTAAGTGTTCTACATCCAGAAGAAAACAAGCCTGTTGCTCCAGTTGAGCTTTGCCCAATTTTGAAGACATTGTATAAAATACTAATTACAAGGTATCGAAGTTAACTTCTCTCTCTCTCTCTCTCTCTCTCTCTCTCTCGTGCGCGCACGCCTGCGCACACAAATGTTTTATTAGATGATCAAGTTTGTTTAGGGAACATGATGGACTTAAAAAAAAAAAAAAACCTTAATAACCTTGAATCCATCTTGATCTTCAGGGAGGTTTTACCACAGGCCATCCTTCAAGCGCTGAGGGATGAAACAATGAATGATCCTCGAGAACGCATTGAGATAGCACAAAGTCGTGTTTTCTACAGACCCTCCCTTCTTGGGCAGTAGTGGCCCTGACTAAAGATGTCTGCTCGAACTGCTGCGGCGTCTGTATTTCATCGCGGATCAGCAGAAAACTCAGTAAGGTGACCTTATTTTACAAGTTTCTGCAGGTGGACATATTGTTGGAGGAACCACCACCAGCAGCAGTTTGGAGAAAAGTGCGTTGCGCTCTATGTTAGATTTATTTTTGTTGCTTTGTCTTTCTAATGTTCATTCTATTATTAATTGTGGACCTGCCGGTAGTGTTGGAAAACTACTTATACCTCTTGGCTTATCAACACCATAGTCTAAAGTTTCTGCTGTTTGCGGCACAAGGAAGAAACAAAGAATGTTAGCAGCAAGTGAACAAATTAGTTTTATTCAGTGATAATATTGTGTGAGAGCCCAGTGTGCAGCATTACCATTGATTGAACCGTCTCAAAACTCTCTTAATGGTCTTGAGGGGTGGAAGAGCTTTTTTTACCCCTCCTTGTTCTGTAACTGTAACAAAACAAAGAGGAGTAAAAACGAGAATTTTACGCTCTCCGATTATCAAATTAGACTATTTGGAAAAATAAAATTACATCAAATTTTAGTATTATGAAATCTTGTTAATAAAGTTCTTAAAAAATGTTTTTTATGTATCTTGCTTAAAAAATAAAATTTAATTATGTTGACAAGATTTGAATTCACCTCTAATTAATAATTGATTATTTAAACAATTTTATCACTGTCAAATTTTGTTTTGTTTAAAATTTTATCTAATAAATTAAAAATAATAATATCTTTTATTCTACAAAATAGGAAGACTTTTCATCTATTTTGTAATGGAAAGTTTTTCTTTTTCTAATCATTTTGAAGAAAGTCAATCTTAGAGAATGAATCATCCCATTCTTTCGTAGCAATCAAACACACTTCTAAAACATTTCACTATCTTGTCTTTTCTTTTTAGCTAGCTCTTTATTTTACCTGACTAAATGCAATTTTTATCTTCTCTCTTAGGCCATCTCCAATGCAAGGGCTAAATCCTCTCTAAGTCAAAATTTGAGAAGGAAATTGTTGAAAATGATCTCCAATAGGTCTCCCTATCTAGGGACTTTTTCTCAAATTTTTATGAAATTTCAAATGGCTCCATACAGTTGAGGAGTGAAAATTTGCTCTTCAACTCTATTTCTCCAACAGCTCTTTGTTGTTGACCCTAAAATTTGAAAAAGACATCGGCAATGAGCTACAGTGGTGACGACGAGAGCAATGGTGGCCAGGAACAGTAGCAACATCAGCGACTATTGGCGGCAACGACCAACAGCAACGATGAGTAGAACGACGGCCAGATCTGATGTCGGTGATGAGGACTAGGTCGTCTTCTTTAAGCTGAACGAGGATCAGATCAATTTGTGTATGTGTATATTTGAATGAGGATCAGATCGATATGTATATTTATGTGCAGGTCGGATCAATTTGTTCGATTGTTTGGGGAATATTTGGAAAAATTGTTTGGGGATTTTTTGTGAAATTTTTGTAGAATTGATCGATTTGTGTATTTTTTGTGTATTTATTTATTGATTTATGTATTTAATTATTGATTTTGTGTATGTTTATATTTGATTATTTTGTGTATTTAATTAATTATTAATTTTGTTTATGTGATTATTTTGTATATTTAGTTATTAATTAATTTATGTATTTAATTATTGATTTTGTGTATGTGTTAAAATTATAAATGAAATAAAATAAATAGAATTAAAATTTATAAAAATAAATAAAAAGTGAAATAGATAATATAATAAAGAATGTGGGTTGGAGCACACATAATTTTTGAGACAAATTAAAAATAGAGAATGATTTATTTATAATAGGGGTGTTCAAAAAAATCGGTGCATCGCGGAAATCGGCCAAACCAAACCAAATCAAACCGAACTGATCGATTTTTTTTTTTTTGCGGTCCAAAACGGTTTGGTGGTTATACAAACCACACGATTTGCGGTTTGTATGGTTGGCGGTTTGGTTTAAAACCAAACCGCCCAAGAAAATATAAAAAATATATAAAAAATATATTATTATAAAAATTACCCCTACAACCCTTATTATTATAAAAATTTTATAATAATATATAATAAGTTTATAATAATATATAACTATTATAATTACCAACAGATTATAATAATTTATAATAATATATAATTATTCTTTCTAATATTTGTATATTATATTATATGTTGTTAATAGTTATTTTTAAATCGCGATAAATTATACCAAATCAGACCGCAAATGCGGTCTGATTTGATGTGGTTTGGCCGCACCAAAATCAGACCGCGGTCTGCTTTGATCAAAAAATTACACTAGTGATTTGGCTTGTTAAAAATGGTTTAAACCGGCCAAATCACATCATGAACACCCCTAATTTATAATAGTCGTCCACCCTCTGTCTCACACCCATAGAGTTCCTTCATATTGGTTTCTCACTCTGTTTTCTCATTCAATGCATTTACCACCACTGATATATTTTCGTGCACCTTCTGTCTCACTCACACCCATCGACTTCCTTCATATTGGTTTCTCACTTGAATTAGATCCTGTATGGTACTATTTGCTTGGTTTTTCACTTGAATTAGAGTCTAGAGAGGCTGTGTTTGATATTTATTGGGTCTTTAAAATATAATAATTATTTTTTTAAGTTTTAGAAAAGTATTTTTTTTTTCTTTTTCTTTTTCTTTTTAGTGAATTGTTTGATAAAACACAACTTTACCCTCAAACCATATATGCTTCTCTAAAAATACAAGTTAAATAGCTTTACAAAAAAAATGAGAGACTTACCTACCTTTTTATAAAAAAAAAAAAAAAAAAAGGAAAGCTGTTTATAGTGGATTTTATATTTATTACTTATTTTTAACGCTTGTAAGTGCAATATTACATTTATTTATCAAACCATTTTTATAAACACAGTTTTCTCAATATAATACAAAAAGACAAATAAGCGCTTAATATTACAATATTCAATACCCAAACATAATACAATATTAAATAAGCTCTTACTTAATGTTATTGAATATTGAACTACAAATTGGATTCATTCGATCCTATTATAAACATAAATACCCAAACCGTTTTCATCTTTCTAAGTTTAAATGCATAAACTGTGTTATTTATAAGGTAAATACAAAAATTGCTTTTATGTTTTATTCAAAAATATTAAAACCGCATTTGCAGTTTACCATTTTTGCCAAACGTAGAGGGTTTTTTTTTTTTTTTTTTTTTTATGGGTTGAACAAAAGAATGAGTTAATTTAAAAAATAAGTTCGGTTTGAATTTCATTTTAATTTGTAAAAAGAACTCAATCTTGTTATCTCCTTTTAAGGAAGGCACAACAATAGTGGTCATGATGGCAGTCTTGTCATATACATCAGATCTTTTAGGGAGGCAACTATGGCTACCATTGTTGGTCCAAGAGGTCAAATCGCTCATCTCGAGCGCTCTCCACATCTGATCTGACAGGACGTGGGAGGAGGTTAATCATGGTGACCCAATCGAATGCAGTGGCTAGACCTGGACTCAGCGCGCACAAGAAACCCCCCCTCACTTTGAAAAGATGTACCCCACACTGTCGCTTGCAAAACTCAATCCTTGATCTTGGTCCAAGATTCATCACAGAAAGCACTTTGCGCCCCTCTTCTTGACCAATTGGGCTGCCCATACGGGTAACTATGGCTACCATTGTTGCTTAAGAAGATTCAATGTGCAGTTCTGTGGACGCTTCATTTCTACATATATGTCAAGAATATGAATTGAGATGGCAAAGCAATTGAATTCGAAATTCAATAGTGTGATGCCTCGGCCCCATTATCCGGTGCCAATGTAACCTATGGTTATAATTTTGACCTATCTTGAAGGTCGACTATGTCCTGTCAATATAAATTATTAAAATAATATGAACATTTTGGGTGGAATTCAAGCTTCGCCGTTTTCGACTGTCGAGATCTTGGGTGTAAAATATATAGGCAGCGAAAACTCATCTGAGTCTCGAACTCGATTAGGCTCTTAAAATATAAATTCAATTTTTACAGACAAATAAAATAAATACCAACACGCTCAATAAAATACTCCAATAGACAAGCATATTTACACATATTTCATATTCTGACCACAACTGGCCGATTCAAATTCCCAACACACACTGGGTTTACTCATGGCTGAAACCTTAATTTGTTTTGAGTTGACTTCGAGTCAAACCATAATCGTTACCCATAGTTAATACACAATAGATACATTACATAATTAACACATGAGATTAACTCACATTCTCATGATCCACGATCACTGCCAACTGGCGTCTTGTCCACCAACATGCCTTTCCCTTTTTCACCCCAAGTCATCTGTATGATTAGTGGGGAAAATATAGGGGTGAATTTGGGAACTCAGTAAGGGTAATATAAGATACGGTGGTCCTAGAAGAGTGCGAAGCAGGTTGGCGTTCTCGCTTTTGGCAGAGATGAGACTTTGAGCCAAGTAAGGGATAACCTCAAAGATGGTAGCCTTGCAAATGATTTGTAATATTGATAAATATATGTTGTTTGCAGTTGTGTGTTATGCATGTTCTATAAGTGGTCTAGTGGAGTGGGTAATTTGGGAGGTTAATGCCTCGAACATATGGATTCGGAAGGTAGTGATACCTCGCCATTCATGTATACTTACTTGTCATTGCATCTCACATATTATCTTATTTGCATTCATTTGCACTCTTACTGAGTCTTTATGACTCATGTGGTTTTACCTCGTATTGTATGTCTAGATGAAAGTAGGGATGATGCTGGGAGGAGGATGTGGCGACTAACGATATTGCCTAAATTATATATGTATATATATATTCATGCATGCATTCACGGGTGTTGCATGTATATTTATTCTCGTGATTGAATATATATGTTGTTGGACGCTGATTTGTATCTAGTTATTGTAATCATTATAGTGTGATAAATGATTGAGATTGCTTGATGCATATGACTTTAGTTGGTAGAGCTAAGTTTTAGATTAGGTAAGGATTGAAATGTATGTTCCCATAAATTTTCAGTACTCAGCGAAATTTTGTTGTGCTAGTTTTGTGCCTGGATCATCTTTGCCTTGTTGTGAAACGAGCTGAAGAAAGGTGAAACTCACTCGGGTTTCGGGTCTCGTTCCGCTATGCTTCCTTTATGTTTTGGAATTGATTCTTCGAGTGGGGCAAAAGGAAAGACGAAGCCTAGTACCCACCTAAAGCGTTTCCTATTGAAATATAGTTCAATCCTTCAGTTGTTAGTTTATTGTGTGAATAATTCGGTTGATTATTCACTAATAGTGCCATAGCTCGGATGGGTCGTTACAAATAGAAACAATCAAAATCTAAGTTTTCCTACTCAAAAACCACCTACACTTCCAGGCTGAACTCTATACAAGGAGATGCAATACTGCAGGAAATCAGGAAAGAATTAAAAAAATATAAAATCAGCATATAGCTCCTCATAATCCAAAAACACTGAGTGAAGTTGTATTCGAATTATTACCGAAAACGTATATGCCTTTCCAAATGGAAGCCATTGTAGTTTGATTAAATCATGCCAGGTCCGGACCGCTGGGGAGGGGTTCATAACCGTCATGATGCTCAGAAACAATGCTGCAGTTAGCCATGTTGACGGGGATGCACTTGAGGACAACGGCCACCGGCAAGCTCACTGCTCCAATGAGTATGCTGATTAGCCACAAATCCCAGTTAAGTGGCACAGTATCTGCAAATGTGCCCAAAAATTCAACTATAACAACTTGGAAGGCTACTGTTGAGGTGATAACAAACATGAATATGCAGCTGCTGAACATGCCGCTGAGTATGTTTATTTTCTCCATGTCCCGGCTGTTTATTTCATTGAAAACCTGTCAAATTAAAACCAATTCAAGGATGATGCATCGTTTTATAAGTTTCTGCACGTAGATATTACAACGAATGAAAAATAGGTTTGAGATAGAGATAACGTGCCTGGCAGAAAACGAAGGTATTGAATATAAATGTATCAAGGGTAGAATTAGCATCTGAACCATCAAGCTTCAGCAAGTGCTTTCCATAAAACTTGAGAACTGTAAGGACAACCAGTTGATAGATGCTCTGGCCTATAATATTCCTCCACATAACCTTGGTTATGAACGAAACATTCCTTCGGACAGGAGGTCTTTTCATCAGCTCATCGTTTGGAGGTTCTGTAGCCAGTGCTAATGCCCCAAGAGTGTCCATGATCATGTTCACCCAAAGCAACTGAACAGCAGTAAGAGGAGCAGATCCTGAAAGTTCCTCCAAATATTACTCATCACCCATGCTGTGCGATTGGAAGACCCGTAAAAGGAATTATTCAAAAGGTACCATGGAAGAACTTACCCGAGATGCAGGCAGAGATGAAGTTTATCATGAGAGCAACAACATTAACTGTTAATTGGAATTGTACAAACTTCTGAATGTTGATATAAACCGAACGGCCCCATCTTGCAACTTTCACAATAGTTGTAAAGTTATCGTCCATTATTACAACATCGGCATTTTCCTTTGCAACCTGTAGGACAATATTCATTGGTGAAATAACATCTGGAAAAATACCATGTGTCGTGTCTTGAGCATTGTGGCCTTTTAAGCCTCCTGAACAGATCGGGTTAATTCACAACTGAAATAAGAACCCTTGTTGCCTCTAAATACAATTCATTAACTGCCAGTTAAAAATTCATGTTCTAATGATGAGTGAACTAATAGTGACATTGTGTAAGGAGAAGATGTGCACTCTCGGATTGAAATAAAATCTTCCAGCCACAAATTTCTTGCCAAAATAGTGTCAGGTATTTGGAACATTAGCTAAGATAGTTGCTATGGCATGGTTGCTGTGCTTACTAACATCCAAACCAAGTATACGAATGTTTGATTAGGGTACCGAGATGCTAATTATGCGGTAAGTTATTAAGAAATAATGCCTCTGTTTCAGATTGAATGCAAGAGTAAAGAATAGTTATTGTATTTGCATGATTGCAACGCAAGAATTACCGCAAAATAAATTGTGAATTAATATCAGCAAATTAAGGAAATATATCCCCACAAACTAGTGGCTACCAAGGTTCTCTAGCACATCTACTTCAAACCATGGGGCGAATTCTTTGATTATATCCCGATCCTACTGGTTTTATCAATTTTCTGTGCCCATGATAAGGAACTTAACAGTTATATGAAGACTTTGAAGGAAATATAAGAAAAGAAAATAAATTCGTGCAAACTCAAAGATGAATAGCAGAAAACAGTAGCCTGGAGAGAACAACAGTAACAACTGAGTGAAAAAAAAAAAAAAAAACAGCACTTTCATGAAACAAACCTCTGTTCCTGCAATACCCATTGCAAGCCCGATATCTGCCTCATGCAAAGCAGGAGCATCGTTGGTCCCATCACCTGTCACTGCCACAACTTCTTTGAATTCGTTCCTCAAATGGGATACTAGCTTATGTTTGTCTAGGGGTAATGATCTAGCCATCACCTGCACAGGCCAAATGTAGCAAGACATCTGTTAGTCATATGCTGTTTAGGCATTCCTAAAGATTGTCCTAGTAAAAGTTTCTCAAGTCTCTTGGCTACCTGAAGTCTTGGTATTATTTCCTTCAACTCCTCAACACTTTTATCACGAAAATCTGACCCTTCTATGGCAATTCCATCATCTGTCAAGATGCCACATTCTTTAGCAATGGCTTTCGCAGTATTTATATTATCACCAGTGACCATCCGCACCGTAATCCCAGCAGCTAAACAGGTCTGAACAGCTTTCTTTACACCAGGACGAACTGGATCTTTTATTCCAATAACTGCTATGAGGGTATAGTTATCATCAGGAATACTATCTCCATTAAACGTGCCTTCTATATCCTTGTAAGCCACGCACAGAGTTCTTAGAGCTTCACAAGCAAAACTATCTATTGCACTTATGATACTTTTCCTTTGTTCTTCTGAGATAGGCACAGCATCCCCCTGTTCATTGACAATCTTGTCACACATCCTCAGGATTATTTCTGATGCACCTTTGCAAAAAGCTCTAAACCTGCCACCTGGAAGAGAAACGAGCACAGACATCTTCTTCTTCACTGAATTGAAAGGCTCAACTTTTACTAGCTTAGATTCCTTCCAAGAGCCATTGAGATCATCTGTGAAAAGCATGCCAAACTCTAGTATTGCTGTCTCTGTTGGAGTGCCCAAGATGTTGGTCTTTCCATCCTTACCTTTCACCACCTCAGAGCTTGTATTCTGGAATATAGACTGCAAAAGAGTGGCCAATACCCTTTTAGGTATAGAAGAATTTAATAGATTTTGAGCGTCTTTGCCCTTTACCAATTTCGCTTCTCCACAAATCCATAGTTTAGTTACCACCATGTGGTTCGTAGTCAGTGTTCCTGTTTTATCTGTGCAAATGCAGCTAGCAGAACCCATCGTCTCACACGCAGACAGATGCCTCACAAGCGCCTTATCATTCATTAGTTTCTTCATTGCAAAGGCAAGGCTTAACGTTACTGCTAGCGGTAATCCTTCTGGAACTGCAACCACGAGTATGGTTACTGCAATGGCGAAGAAATTCAAAAGTTCCAGAGCATCACTCGTGGACCAGTTCTTTATCTCATGATGTAGCGCCTTCACCACCAGAAACCTTGTGGTCAAAACCAAAAATGTCAGAACAGCAAAAGCCAATCCAATCTTCCCAATAATGGTTGCAACTCCATTCAACTTCACCTGCAATGGTGTCTCATCTTCTCCCCCTTCACTCAAAGTAACCATCAATCTCCCCCACTCTGTCCTCATACCAACAGAGGTTACCAGCATTTTACCAGATCCATCTTGAACTTTGGTCCCGGATAAGAGAAATGGCCTCTCTTTGTCGACATCGACAGGTTCACTCTCACCCGACAAGCTTGATTCATCGATTGACAAGCTATAGCCTGATATGAAAAGCCCATCTGCAGGAACTTGGTCTCCAATTGATAAATGTACAATATCACCAACCACCAAATCATAGATAGAAACCTTCTGTCTGGTTCCTTCTCTTATGACCTGAACAAATATATTCTTCTTTTCCTTATCCAAATCCTTGAATTGCAAGGACTGCTTATAGTCACTGATTGCAGTAACTATAACCACTAAGAAAATACACAGTATTATACCGAGCCCATCATACATACCTCCTGGCCACCCTTCTGTAGCAATTCCAACTCCTACGGAGACTACAGCACATACCATGAGGATGATCAGAGTTAGATCTTGCAAGGCCTCCCAGACGAACCTCCAGAATGGTCTGGGAGGTTTCTCGATGAATTTATTCAAGCCATAGACTTTTTGCCTTATGGCTATATCTCTTGAAAAGACACCACCACCCAAACTGACAGAAACTTTTCTGGCTAATCCTTCCACTCCACCATGATGTTCCAAGACTTTGCTGTTATGAGACTGAACAATGGATGCAAGTTCATCTGGTTCAATACCAAAACCAGCTCGTCTAACTGGTTCAGACAGTTTCTGCTCAATGCAGCTACCAGCTGTACCAGACAAGAACATAAATTCAGAAGGTAAACAGAGTTTGGAAGAGTAAGCATATGTATGGGGTGGATTCAGTAATAACCATACCATCAATGAAATGCAACGCTGCTTTCTGCACATATAGAGCTACTCTTAACTTTTCCTGACAAAATTAGAATCACATTAAGCTTTTAAAGCAACTCAAAATTTGAGTAACACTAGGTAAGAATAGTTATGAAGTTTCAATGAGTGGGGAACTGCATGCCAAAATTATGGGAGGCAGAATGATGTAATAGTTAAAGAGTATTATTGACCAAAAAACAAAAGACTCTTGTACTATTTCATTATATGAGAAAGAATGAATGAAAAAGCTCTCTCTCTCTATGCAACTTCACTCTCTTTTAGAGCCTACTCCGATTCACTCTCTTTTAGAGCCTACTCCGATTGTGGCGGGCTAGACAGGACTGTAAGTGAGAGAACACCAGCAAGGCTCCCTTCACTTTAAAAAAAAAAAAAAAAATGAAAACCTGATATTTTTATTGGCTTCAAGCAGTTTTTCTGCACCCTCACCTCTGTTTTCTTATAAGAAATTATCAAATCTGGGCTATTAAAACAAAGGCCTATCTAAAAGGCTTATGTATGAACTGTGAGATACGACTGAAACTAATAGTTATCCACCTCAATTGCTAAAAAATCCAGCTATTTCTCAGATAAAAAACCATAGTGAGGAATGGGCTAAAAGATTGGACATGCCAGTTATGAAGAAGCAACAAGTTCACAAGATTGGAGCGCCTTAATGAGAGACGAGATAAATATGGTTGGGAAAGAAATGAAACATAGCAGTTAGTTGATCATAGGCCTAGAAACAAAAGGGTAATTGGAGTCAAATTGATCAGCAGAACCAAACTAAAGCCAGATGGTTCTGTTAACAAACTTAAAGTAAGTCTGGTTGTCAAGGATTATTTACAACAGTTAGGTGTTGATCTCTCAGATACCTTTGCATCATTAGCAGGGAATGAAACAATAAGAACGTAGATATCCTTATTTGCTCCAAAGGCATAGAAAATATTTCAATTGGATGTCAAATTAGCTTTTTCTAAATGGCTAGTTGGAGAAAGAAGTTTTTGTTGAGCAACCTAAAGGGATAATTGTGACAGGAAGTAAGACAAAATGTAATTCCTTAATAAGGCTTTATATAGATCGAAACTGTTGCCCAGAAAGAGGGGGTTGAATTGGGTTTTTTAAAAATTAATAATTTTAATTCTTTTGAAAACTTTTAAATTTGTGATCTTAATATGTGACGATTGCAGTAGAATTGATAACAATAAAAATACATAATCACAAGAAATAAGAGAAATTTATAGAGGTTCGACTCTAAAGAACCTAATCCTCTCTTTCAAGTCTTAGTTTAAGGCTCTCAAGACTTTGCTTAAAGTTCTACTAGGAAGAATTAACATTAATTTTTAATTGAAACTAGAACCAATATACAATCCATTGTTTAAACAAGAATCACTAGCACACTGCTAGCAAATACAATTCCCTCACACAACAAGTAAAAATAACAAACTTACAACCAGAGACAATTACAAATAAGTCGCCAACGGTTGAGAATTCCACCAGCCGTCACACTTCTAGCACTTTGAATATTCTTACTTTTGTTTGAATACTTTGTCAAGTTTGTTCTATCTTGAGCCTCTATACTTACTTTATACACACACACACACACACACTCTAAGCAAATACAATCCCTTCACACAATAAGTAAAAATAACAAACTTACAATCAGAGATAATTACAAACAAGTCACCAACAGTTGAGAATTCTATCAGCCAGCACACTTCCATCACTTTGAACCTTCTCACTCTTGTTTAAATGCTCTATCAAGTTTGTTTTATCTTGAGCCTCCATACTTACTCTATATAAACATCTTCCAAACAAACTAGCCGTTAAAGAAAGGATTAATATGAAGTTTGAAATTCAAATTTTTTTTACACTTTTTCAAACAACAAGGAACAAAACAAGGAAATATGTCTAAAAGCAAATCACATTTAATTCAAAATAAATTTATTTTTTACATGAGTAAGAAATACATTTATCAAGATATGAAAATTCAAATACAAGTTTTGAGACATAAAGGATTAAAACAAGGAAACATGTTTAAAAATAATTCATATTTAATTCAAAATAAATTTACTTTTTTGCATGAGTAGGAAATGCATTTGTCAAGATATAAAAATTCAAACATAAACTTTTGAAACATAAATGATTAAAACAAGAAAACATGTTTAAAAGCATCTAACCTTTAATTCAAAATAAATTTACTTTTTGCATGACAAACAGATACATTTATCAAAATATGAAAATTCACACATAAACTTTTGAGACATAAATGATCAAAACAAGCAAATATGTCTAAAGGTAACCCCACTTTTAATTTAAAATAAATTTACTTTTTATATAAATAAAAAATACTTTTATATCATAAAAATATTTTTATTATCATCAAAATATTATTTACTTACCCTTACCTTAACAGAAACAAACCCCCCAAGCCTAGTAGGATAGAATTGATGATTACTTGGTGAAGTTGGGGATTGATAGAAGCATTAATGAGTCTGGCTAGCTACTTTGTATGTGAAGCAAGCTGGTTGTGATTTGGGGATTGTTTCTAGGCTGATGACATTTTGGTGACTAGAAGCAATTTCACTCTTGCGAAAAAATTTAAAGAAGGAATGCAAAAGGTCTTTGAGATGACAGACTTGGGAGAGACGACCTGCTTGGTATGGAAACGGGCCAAGGAGAAGGGTTGAAGGTTGTCACTTTTGCTGTCCCACAAGCTTTTTGATATTTTGATGTATTTAAAATATTGATTTTTTTAGCTCTAACATGTATGAATCTAGAAGCTTATACGAGCAGAAATTATAGGAGAACGATGTAGCAGACAGAAATTAGCCTTTCTTATTTTTTGTGACTGCGTGATAATTTAACCATACAGTTCACAAGTTTAACGAGACAAAGACATGAAATACTACTAATGAAAATCCTAACGGAGGGTTTTACTTAGAAATAATTAATGGACACTAAACTCAATTCTGGAATAGGAAGACATTGGACACCCGCTAGATAGTCGACTTGTCCACTCTCTACAACTAACAAAAGAGTCACCTAATTAACCATACTCTTCCAATTTCTCCTTTGTACTAAGGGAAAAAAAAAATGTCGGATTTCGTTTCGTTTACATATAATATATATACATATATATATATATATATCTTTCTACTGTATTGAGCATATGCATGCAAACAAACAGGTATGATAATGCACATGATATTCTTTAGGCAATTTAGTTTAGCCCATATCCTAATTTACAAGCCAAAATCGTAACAGTCATCAGTTGCCCATTGTTCAAGCACCTAAGCTGGTCTTGTTCACCACTGAACTTGGTGCAAGTTGCTACAAAATATTGCTAAATGTAAGAGGATTACTTTTGTTTACCTTTTGCCATTCAGCCATCCACAGTTACGTAATATTGACCAAACTTGGAATTGTCGGAGTCGCCAAGTAACAAAGTTTTCATGTTCTTACTAAAACGAACTTCATATTTATTGTTTAGGCCAAAATCTAGGCTTCAGCCCCCAACACAGCACAAACAGCCTATTAGATCCTTGTTCGATCTGAACTTCTGATTAATTAGACTCAAGTTGTTCGGTTATCTTTCTAAAAAAAAAAAAAAAAAGATGCTATTAAAATTAATAATAATTCTCCCATTTTTCCGCTGATGTTACTGCCTCTCTTAAATGAATATAACCTACCCTTTCCTTTAAGCAGCTAAAACTATTAATTGTAAAGTTTTTTAGTTTTTTTTTTATTTAACAACCCATTTAGAAAGCTTAAATACTTTGGAATTGTAATTTTAATTCCCTGAGGTTTAGGAAATTATTGTGTTTTAAATAAAAAAAAAAAATGTAAGAATTGAGATTTCCAATTGCCTCTAAATTTTGAAATTAAAATTATGATAAAAGTTGGCAAGAATGGTTAAATAAAAAATGCGTAATGCTAATCGTTAGGCAATGATTAAATAATAATAAATTTATTTTTTTTTTAGATACATTTATTATATCTTATTTTTAACATTCAAATAATTTTATTGACTGATGATAAAAATATTGAACCATTTAATTAACTAATAAAATTGTTTGAATATAAAAAATAAAATGTACTAAATATATTTTATTTAAAAATAATATACATTTATTACTACTTACCTATTTTCTTAAAACTAGCGTTACCTAAACAATTAAAATTCTTAAGTTATTTATTTATTTTATTTCTACAAACACCCCCTTCCTCATCTATTTATATTCTTATGTTTTTCTCATCCTAATGTTGTTTTATCTTCTCCTTCTCCTTCTCCTTGTCCATCTTTGTGATATATAAAAGCGCTGGCTACATCAAACTTGGACCATGTTACCAAACATTGATTACATTCTCATTTAGATGAGATCGCACTAATCAAATAAATTGCAATGCAATGGCAGTACTAGCTCTAGGAATAAACTCCAGCTTTCCAAAATATTAAAGCCCAGAACTAATATATACCCAAGAAGATTCATATCAAGAACTCCTGCTTATTGCTCATTTTCTTTAGAATTAAAGTGGCCAAAGACTATTTTTTATTTTAAAATGAATTTGCAATTGACTTAAGGCGTGTGTAGATTTACTAGGTGAATATAAAGAATAACATTTCACCAACAAATCAATTGTATATTATTTTTTTTTTTGTTTTAACTAAGTTATTAAGGGCACTATTGTCAAGCTACTTATTTAATTTCGTTTTTTATTTTAGTTCCAAACACAAGAATTAGAATTTAATTTTAATTTCTAGTGTTTTGTTACAAACAAAATAATTAAAATTCTTATTCTATTGGAATTAATAAAACTCTAAAATTTAAATTACGATTCCATTAAAATTGACTCTAAACAGGCTGTAACGGATAAAATACATGAGATCCTATATAAAAATTATCAATTTGCCACAAAATAATTACAATAACAATGATAATCTGTGATTAATTTTATGTTAAGGAAATGGCTCTTGTCAAGCCTAAGCAGGAAGTTAGGACCATACTGTACGCTTCAAGACATAGCTTCTAATGTATATTCAAAAGTGAAATGAAAAAACAAACTGCAAAATACGTAACAATATCGTGAAAAGAGAAGATTTACCTTATTGTGATGTTGTTATTATATTTTATACAAAGATTTTTATCATATCTGCTTAGCATTCCTCACTAGATGAGGTTTATTCCACTTAGGGTAACTTTGTACAAAGAAACTGCTAGAAGAGGAGGGAGAAAATAAAAAACTAAAATAAATTTTATATTATATTATATTATGTAATTCTTTATAAATCTAGCTATGACATGACTTTCTATAAAAGAAAATTAGGTTACTGTTGAATATAAGTTAAAAAAACTAAAAATTTATTAAATCCATAAGTAAGATATTGAAATTAAAAAAGATAACAAAACCAGGAATGCAAATAAGAATGTCATAAAGATTAATTGTGAGTGAGCTCAATGGTTTGATTATTGATTGGATATCGGATTATATCATGATCTTAACATAAACACAATGTGTATAGAGTAAATATACAGCATCTTTTTTGTCTTTTTATCTTTTCACATTATCGTAGGTTACAATTTTAATAGCTTTGCCATCGTAACGTTCTAAGAAAAAATTTGAAGGATGAAAATTATTTAAGAATAGTGTTTTCTTTAAATTAGACAAACGCAATTAAACTTGAATACTTTGACCATTAAAAAATATGGGATGGGTTTCAACGGTCAACCAAAGTCTAATGTGGACAGAATGAAAATAAATGACTAAAATGACCAACAAAAGTCTCCTTGCCCTTGGAGCTGTCTTGCTAGGCTCTAATTCTCAAACCAATTTTTGGATACAAAATTTAAAAACAAAATAAAAAAATTAGAGTTCCCACGGTGATGGGGCGGAAGAAGGTATATGCTCATAATGGACGAATCAAGAATGGTACCCCACTTCCATGGCACATGTAAGTTGTAACAGAAACTTTCTTATTCAGATCAGCGGAATTCTTTTATTATATAATATACTATTTATGTTAAATAAAATATGTTTCGCATTATACAAAATAGTTATGCCTCTACCTATCCCATATATTTATGAAGCATTACTCTCTCTACAGTCTACACGCTGCCAGGCCTAACACAGGAATCCTTGAAGGCTTGAAGCAGCCGTCGTCATGTCAAAATTTTTAACCCCCATCCTTTGAACGTGACACTTCTTCCTCAAAATAGTCAATTGCCGGTCATGAGACCGCGTTTCCTTTGATGCAGCTCTGACTTTTCTGTTTCAACGGCCAACAATTTCCATCATTTTTTTTTTTAATTTTTTCTAGGCACGAGCAACAATTTGTTTTTGGCAGTTACACATCTCGTTTGTTTGGAAAAAATAGCTATCCGGACATTTTCAATCATCACGTACCGCAAAGCATTGCATTAATGGTGTTTATCTTGTTAAAAACAAAATTGTTTTCAATTTTTTTTTGCATATCACGCGGATATCGAAAGTTCTCAAGCAGCTAAAACACGTTATCCAAAAAATTGAAGATATTGAAGATCAAAATGTACAGTTATTCAAAAGGAGAGAATCAAGATATATCGTTTACATGTCATTTTAACATTCATGATAAAGAAACAGAATGAGTTCAAAGAAATCAGCCACGGAGACAAAACTAGATCAGAGCTCTTCATGTAACTCAAAAGGAGAGAATCAAGATGCCATTTATATACGCACAAACAAAGACGTCATTTTAACATCCATGAACAGAATGAGCTCAACGAAATCAACCATGGAGACATCACTAGATGAAAGCAATAACGAAATGAGCAAAATCATCATACAGAGAAGGAAGTAAAATCAGCCAAAAGAAGGAGAGAAATAAGGAGAAGAAGAAATAAAACAAACCTGTTTTTTGCGGCGCTTGCGCTCGGCCTCGGCACGCTTGGCGAGATCGGCGACCATGCGGAACCTCCGGCGAGGGTTCTTGACCAGCCAAACCGCAGATCTCCATCGGCGAAGAGCTTCTTCAGACGGACGCTTAGGATCAACGTCGAAATTTTTCTTCAAGTACGTCTCCATCATTCTACCTGATACGGCACAGAGCAGTAGCGGAAAAGAAGTTAGAAGCACTAGGGCTTAGGGTTAGAGGCTAAAGGCTAGGGTGGCTGGTTTTTCTGAGTTCCCAGATCAACGCAAAGAAGCCATCAAAGCTTTACGCTGAAAAGGCGGGAAGGAAATATATGCGCTGCGCTGAGATTCAGGCTATATTGCTTTGTCAATTGCGAGTGATTTGACTATTCTTTTTCCATTCCTTTTAAAAAAAAAAAAAACATAAATAGGATACAAAATTAATTAGTCACGCATGAGGTTTACCAAAATATATATATATATATATATTAGCGTTTAGACACGATATAAATAATATTAAAATTAAAATATAATTATAATTTATATATATTATGTTAAAATTTATGAACAACTTCTAATAATTTTACTTATATTCAATATTTTACAAAACTTAAATAAGAAACAAATATATAAGATTTATAATGTTTACTAATATTGTAAATCAAAATATAACAATAAGTAAAAAAAAATTATAAATATTGAACAAAATATAAAAATTAAAATTATTGTACATTTGTTAACATTTATAAATAAAAAAAATATTAAATTTATATAATAAAGCACATTAATAAATATTTTATAATCTAAATAAACTAAATTAAAAATTAAATATTAAACAATATATACCGCCTGCCACCATGGTCGCGGCCATCAACCGGGGAGGAAACCCATTTTTGGGGTCGGAGAACCTTGGGTTCGCTGATTATGCGTGATTGGGAATTCTTTAATTTTTATATTATTTTAATTTAAAAATATTTTATTATACCTAAAATAAAAAATATAATTAATAAAATTAAATTAAAATTAAAAAATAAATTAATTTTATTTTAATATTTGCATCTTTAAGTAACTCAGTTGGATGAATTAACCAATTTTACATTTCTTTAAATATCAAACATTCAACACCTAAAAATAAAAATATTAAATTTCGAACTAAGCTTCCTACTTTAATATTATTTTTTAAATAAAATTTTATACTAAAAACGACATTTGATCATCAATGATTTAAAAAAAAAATTATTTCTTTTATTATTGAATCATTCATGTCAAATTCTTATACATTCAAATTTATACTGTTAGTGTTTTTTTATTTAAAAAATTTTAAAAATTAAGTATTAAAACTTATATGATATTTCAAAAAATTTCAAAAACTTAATTGTTGATATTAGAATATTTAAAAATTAAGTATTAAATGCTTTAAAAATTAAATTTTAAGAAAATAAAAATATCAAATATTCAACACCTAAACATAAAAATATTAAATTTCGAATCAAGCTTATTACTTTGATATTATTATTTGAATAAAGTTTTACACTAAAAACTACATTTGATCATCAATGATTTAAAAAATATATATATATATTTTTAATTGAATCATCTATATCAAATTCTTATACATTAAAATTTACACTATTGGTGTTTTTTATTTAAAACTTACCTGATATTTCAAAACTTACATAATATTTTAAAAAAATTCAAAAACTTATACTGTTGATATTTAGAATACTTAAAAATTAAGTATTAAATGCAACAGAATGAGAGAGAGACAGTAAATAAGGGAATGAGTGGGCAGGAACATCCATTCATCTCAACTAATCTCAACCATTGATATACATTTAAAATTCATCTCAGCCATTGAAATGTCTTTCACATATATTTTATACATTTTCAAAAAACCCTTATCACATATATATATATATAGAGGATTGCCCGCTTATATTGTCACACGAGTTAGTAAGGAGTGGGTGTGTGGGTTCTATCTCTCAAAGAGCCCACACCCTCGTTTCTCTCAATTTGACCATCAGGCAAATCTTTATCACTTAATTACTTGATTATAATAAGATAACGACAACATTAGGGAAATCTTTTTATTTAGGTAATATTTGTTAAAATGAGTAAAATAATATTATATTAAGATAAAATTGAAATATTTTTTAGACTAAGATATAGAATAGTTAAAATAAGACTATAAAACATTTCAAAATTTTTATTAAATTTTTTAGAATGCAGTAGATGACATATTCTTCAATTTTTGTTTTATCTTTAAAATTCAATATATGATTATATTGAAGGAAAGAGATATAAATATATTTGAAAAATAGTAAATAAAAAGTCACGTGACTTTTTTTTCAAAAATTGACAGATAAATTTAATAAATATATTAGAAAGGATAAAAGTTTGAAATACTTTTTATATCTTATATTTTTTAATTTATATATTAATTAACAAATACTACCTTAACAAATAAGCAAAATGCGGATTGCAAATTTTCTCCGGGCCTATCCATGGCTTTATAAAATGTAAATATGTACTATTTTCACTTAAGTATTATTTGACTGTGAAATTCAAATTATAGTGTGTTTGATTGCATGTGTGAAACTTGTATAAAAAGAAAATAAATTTTAAATAATTGAATTACCTATAAATAATTTGCATAGAAATTGCCAATTAGAGGTATTTAATTGGCTAAATTTTCTATTTAGAATTTATTGTACTTCTCTAATTTTGAGAATTAGTCATTTTTTCTAATTTTGATAACCATTATATTTTATGAAAGTTATCTATTTTTTTCATGAACCTATTTTATCTTAAAATTTGAAATAGGTTTCATCCGTACAATTCATAAAAAAAATAATTCATTAAAGCCCAATCCATAAAAAAAAAAAAAGAAAAAAATAATAAAAAAAAAATATTGAAGAAGCCCTGCAACGGACTCAATTGTGGGTCAACTACAAGCTTTGGAAGTTGGAAGTTGGAAGGCTTGAGAGCTGCGTGAGAGCTCTGAATGCTGGGAATACCAAGAAAGAGAAGAAGAAAGGCTGCTGTTTCCGTGGCCGTGCCACCGCCGGAACTCCTTGCTGTTCCCAGCGCGGTTGACGACGTTCGCGAAATGCACTCTCTTCTTTTCTTGAATTGCTTCTTCCCCACTGTAAAATCAAAACCCCAAAAAGTCAAAAACCGGGTAATCATTCAAGATGAGTGAAAAGAAACCCATCTGGAGGCGCAGTGCGAGGAGGATAACGGTGTCGGAGACGGCCATGGCGGTGGCTGTAGAACTACCCCCACTGATTCCAACAAAAGTTAGAAAATGACGACCAAAAGGGAGAAAACAATTTAGCTAAAAAGTTTGATCAATTAAATACTTTAAAATTTAAGGTGGTATTTTAATTTTGAATTTTGAATTTATTTTAATTTTTGTATTTTGAGTGTTTATTTTGAAATTTTTAAAAAAATATTATCTTTGTTATTTTGAGAAATTGTTTCTTAAAATTAAAAATTGAGAAACGTGTTTATTTTGAAATTTTGAAAAAATTAATTTTATGATATTTTATTTAAAAAATATAATTAATATTTAAATTAAAATAATTTAATGCTAGTGTATTATTAAATAATATATAAATTTTGAAGTGAGTGAATGTTGCAATATTATCTCATTAATTGTAAATTAGCAAGAATTGAAATTCACCTCAATAGTAAACAGATGATGATAAACTTAATAAACAGTTTGGGAAATTTGTTGTGCTTTTCAAATTTTAATTATTAAATATTTTAAATTTAATAAATTACTATAATAGTTTCGGTGAGTGATATTGATAATTGATGGGGTGGGAGGGACCAAAGCCATGTCCATTGTCCCGAAGTTGAGATCTGTTGTCTCAAAATGTTGTTCCGTTTCTTGTTCACATAATGAAATGCATGTAGTCAAATCATCCATTCTTAAATAATATTTTTTTAAAAAAAATTATAAAATCAAACAAAAAAATCATAAAATCAAATAATAACATATATATTGATTTTATGATTTTTTTTGTTTGATTTTACAACCTTTTTTAAAAAATTACTATTTGAACATTGGTGATATGGCTGCATTTGATTAGGTGAACAAGAAAGGGAACAATATTTTGGGATAGCATATCTCCACTCATTGTCCCATTTCTCTTATTTTTTTAATTGATTAATTATTTTATAAAGTTAAAAAAGGAAACAACGAAGAACCCAGATAATAGTTTAGGTTTTTCCGCCATCATGCGGTGATGGCTAGAGAACGAAAGGCGGGCCATGGCTGGAGGATGAACGGTGACAGTGGTTGAGGTCGAACGACGACTGTTGGAAGGGGTCGGTCTCAGATGATGGTAGCTGGTGGAGGACGAATGACAATGGTCAGAAGGGTAGCGATCTCAATTGTTGGTCGATGGTGTTCTCCGAAAGAAAAGAGAATACATAAGAGAGAGAGAGAGAAAGCGAAGAGAATACAGAATAGGAGAAACAGATGTTTTCTGTATTTTGAGTTTATCAACATGTTTTAGCTAAAAATGGCCAAAAGCATTTTTTGCTGTTTTGAGTTTTGTGTGTAAAAATTTTTTGTGTTTTGAAAAATACATTTTTGAAAATGGGTAAGTAAACGCATTTTGAGTATTTTAAGAAATTGAAAATAGAAAACGTCTCAAAAAATAACAAAGAAAATGGGCCCTAAAATTTGGATAAAAGATGATAATTTTTCATAAAAAATATGATGAAGCAAACACACCCTTAATTTTACTATCAAGTAATTTTAGAGACTATATTAACTATGTCTTTGGTTTATTTATTTTTTAAGATATTTTCCTTTTTAAAATAGGCCTCGTATTAGTATGGGTCGAATGGGCTATCAAGGCGGAAAATGCGGTGGGCTGGGCTCGGGTCGAGTCGACGAGCAAGGACCGGAACTTCTAGAAGAGCCCAAGGATATTGACGAACTTTACTCATTTTCTTTTTTTCTTTTCCCTCTACTCATAAATGAATCCCTGAGATCTGATACATAGAATGTAGAATAAAATTGGTTAAACTAGTTTTGAAATTTATAGTTTGATATATTTAAATTTTTATTAAAGTTTCTTTTTGACATTATTTTTTGTTTAAAAATTAAATTTACATATTAAAAAAAGACTATAATGTTCTAATTAGTTTTAAATAATTATAAATAATTCTATTATTGTAAATTAATTAAAGATAAAAGTACCAAACCTACCTTTTATTAAAGGAGAAAAGTGATGCCAATTCATAATTAATTTGAGAGAAAAATAAAGAAAATAAAATAAAAAAATATAGCCACTCACATAATCAATCTATAAACCCAAGTAAAATTTTAATTTATTTTTAAATAAGTTTAAAAACAAAGCAGTTCATAATCAAAGTAAAGTCTAATTCATCTTTGAATCATAAAAATAAATTATTTCTAATTTATTTTTGAATGGTGAAAATAAAATAATTTTTTAAAAATAAAATTTTGATTGAATTTTTTGTTATTTATCCATAATTATAGTTTTTTATTGAATTTTTAAACCCATAATTCTTTATTTTTTTCCCTATGTAAATACAATTTCTAATTGAATTTTCAAACACTACATCTCTGCTTTTAATTTAAAAAATTGAAATTTTCATATTTTCTTTTTGACTTACTAATTACATTTTTCACTATTTTCTTTATTTTACCTCTCATACGATCAAGTGTCAATTTTCCCCCTTTCTTTCAATTAAAAATAAAACTATAAAGAGATTAAATATCCTAAATTAAAAACTTTGGGAGGGTCAAGTGGATTTTAGAAAAAAATACATACATAAATCTTACTACTCACATAATCAAATTTAGTTCTCGATTTGATTATAAATATAATAAATTGCGTAAATATCATTTTATATATAGCTTGCCAAAACTTTTAATTAACACATTAATTACTCAGAAAGACCAGCTATATACAAGGTGTGTGTCACGATACGAGTTGTATCACATAAAAAGGTTATATTTTAATGATTTTTTTTTTTTTATAAAAATCTTACTAAAATGAC
Organism: Diospyros lotus; assembly: GCF_014633365.1. Lineage (NCBI taxonomy): Eukaryota > Viridiplantae > Streptophyta > Magnoliopsida > Ericales > Ebenaceae > Diospyros > Diospyros lotus. The sequence continues at coordinate 6,124,970 of NC_068342.1, forward strand.
ATGATATTGACTAAAAACAACCATATTATCATTTTTCTTTCTTCCAAATTTCTATATAGTTTAATTAAAAGTCTAATATGGTGATCTTGAGATGATCGTTCTTGTGCACCCTCTAGTACTTGTACCCTCAATTACGTCAGAAAAAATAAATCGTAGGTATGAAATTTCACCTCACTACGTAAGGTGAGATTTAAATTCATGACCCATTAAATTGATATCGACATATCACTTATCTTACTGCTGGCCTATTCCCTGAGAGCATCTAATACGGTGATTTTACAACAAGATAAGATGGCAAATAGAGTTTCCTTTGTACCTGAAACTAACGACCTCATCTCACTCTCTATATCTCTATACCCTTCCTTAATTATATATATATATATGCCTGTTTAATTGCAGAGTAATTAACTAATTAAGCATATGTTTTGCCCTCTTGTTTACCTTCTTTTTTTCTCCCTGTGCTGTACGTCAGCTGCAAATTGAGATCAGGTGAACGTAAATGGCTGACGGGCCATTTCCTCGGCTGGCTTTTCTGTATCCAGTTGTATCTCTGTAAGTATAGTGCGGTGGTACCAATTGCTGTTCTGGTGGCTGTTTCTCTCTATGGGTCTTGGTTTTTTGGCTATTATTTACTGATCTTCCTGCACACAAACAAACAGTCAGATAACTCTTCAAACTTGTAACTAGACGGGATTAGGTTTTTAGGAAAACCGATCTCTAAGCGTACGTGTAGGAGGAAGCAAACTAGTTCAGGTGGGAATAGGAAGAGCCGATGGGGTTGCTTAAATAGGCCCGGCCGGCCCTTAGCATAGTTTGTCTGAGCCGATGGGGTTGCATAAATAGTTGTGTTATTGAAGTTGTATTATGTGTGTGTGATGACTCAATAAGGAGCCATAGAGTGAATGACTAGTTAACCGGAGTGATGAGGATTAGGACGGTGCAAACATCTGAACACCTTGAGAGGGTTTGTACTTTTTCTATTCCAAAGCCACATCATCATGCATGTGCATCGAGTGGATTCTAGATGTAAAAATGTTGAAACTGAATCCTACAAATTTATGTGCTTATTTTTTTTGTCAAATTTATATTTTTATCTTTATATCTTCACATTTTTTTTTTCTGATTATTTAAATTTTTCGTTATTTCAATTATATCACTGAAGCTAATGTTTGAGTTAATCAAACTTCTATATTTTAATCTTTTTTTCGTGTGATAATCCAAACTTTTCGTTATTTCGATTATACTCCTAAATCTATATTTTCGAATCAACTTAACCCTTGTGCTTTTATGTATAAAAAAAAAAAAAGTAAAAAGGAGATGACAAATGACATATCACACTCTATTTATATCAAAGTATAGTGATTAAATTAACTTGAAAATGATGATCTAATGGTGCAATCGAAACATTAAAAAATTCGGGTTGTCACACGAAAAAAAAAGGAAAAAAATGTCAAAATATAATAGTTAAATTAACTCAAAAATGTAAATAAAGGAGTGTAATTAAAATAACAAAAAAATTCAAGTAGTCATACTAAAAAAAGCATAAAAGTACATAGATAAAAATATAAATTTAACCCCTATGTTCTCTTGATGTGTTTGTGAAGTGTGAGATCTGATCCTAACAAGTGATATTAAAGCTACCTACCACAAACAAGGCATTACAACCAAGACCTTGCATTTGCACATAAAAGGAAAATTGCTAATTCAGCAAAGAAAAGGTAGATATTGATCACTCACCTGTAATCCAGGAAGCTCAAGCCCTACCGGCAAGAATGGCCGGATGATCGCCTTTACATCTTAATGGCTCCATGACTAGAGAACCTGAATCATAATAACTTCAGTATGTATTTCTCATATTGAATTATTAACCATCGGTCCCATCTAAAAGTTTAAGTGGGTAGACACAGGATTAACTTTTATCTTTTGTATTATTTGTTGACTCTCAACAATTGATAGACATCGACAATGGTGTGGAAAGTGGATAAGAAGCTGAAGGCTGGTACGCACCTTGGCACTGGCACTTGATAGTAACACGATTTCAGAGAAGCTGCAGGAATGAAGGGAGAAGTGATCAAGTCGTTGTCGGCAGATGTTGCCCGGAGGACGCCATTCTTCTCTTCAGTGCCGGCAGTGTCAGAGAAGGCCGTCAAATTTTCTCCGGCAGCTTTGGGAGATGCAAAGGGACTGTCCGGGAGGTTGTGTTCCGGGCTGCTTCCAAGGACAGCATTTTCAAAACACATAAATGAAACTATATGCAGAATATTTTGTAGATAATTAACTATGCAGAATATTGTATCTGATTAGAAAAATGAGATCCTCAAACAATTTTTGTACAGAAAAAGCCGCTTAAATGATGTGGGAGTGAAATTTTCCTGAATGGATGATTGTTACTGAGTCACATTTTTCTCCATAAAAATTAGATATAGGATTTGTGTTTGTAATTATTATGCATCTGATTAATTAAGATCTATATATTTGGAAGAGAAAGCCCTTCAGTCGGGTCATAATTATAAAACCAGTTATTGCATTACCAATAGAATTTTGCACAAAATTTTTATCAAAGATTTACAAGTGGCCAAAAGAATTTTTTTTTTTTCTTGTGGAACCTTGAACTTTTCTTAATTTCAAATGTGTTCTTAAATTGTGCAAAATTACTCATTTAAACACCTGACTACCAAGTGATATGCACATGCTCTGATGTGCCAATTTTCTATGTCTCCTCAGCTCCCTCTCTCTCTTCGACAATGTCTCCTCATCTCCCTCTCTCTATCCGACAAAGCTACGGAGCTCTTACTTAGACAACTAGAACAACTAAGAGGAGAGAAGAAGGATTTGAAAAGGAGGAGGGAGGAGGAGAAGGCCAAAAGCTAAAGCTGCTCAGACTTTACACATGGCTGATTGTGAAGAATCATCTTCTTTCTCATCCTTTGAATTAAGAGACAATGAAGAGAGAGAGAGAGTTAAGGAGATGTCGAAAAGAAAGAAAGAGAGTTGAGGAAACACCGAAGAGAGAGAGAGGAAGCTGAGGAGAAGTAGCTGGATAGAGAGAGGGGGACTAGAGACGATGCTAGATCTAAGGTGATGCAGCTAGAGAGAGTGAGCTAAGAAGATGCCAAAGAGGGAGAAAAGACATAGGAGGAGACGTAGACAGAGAGAATTGGAGTTGAGGAGACGCTGGAGAAGGGGAGAAAGAGAAAGAGAGCTGAGAAGACAAAGCTGGATAAAGAAAGGGAGACTGGAGACGCCGACAGATCAAAGATGACGCAGCCAGAGAGAAAAAGAAAGCTGAGAAGACGCAAGAGAGAGAGGAGATAGAGTTGGATAGAGAGAGAGAGTTGAGGAGATGTCGGAGAGAGAGAGAGCTGAGGAGATGCTGTTGGAGAGAGAGATGGGGAGTTGAAAGGACATTGGAGAGAGAAGACGCTAGAGAAATATAGAGGAATTGAGGAGATGCCAGAAAATTGTCATGTCAGCGCGCATGCATATCACTTGATGGTAAGTGTTTAATCGAGTGATTTTGCATAGTTTAAGAATACATTTGAAATTATGAAAAGTATAGGGTTTCACAAGAAAAAAAAAACGTAAAAATTCAGAAGCAAAAAATATAGTTTTGGCCATTTACAAATACTTGTTGAAAGGAAAAAAAAAATCCTCTAAAATAGGTCACAATGCTAAAATCATTTGGTAGACAATTTATTAGAGTAAATTACAAATACAGGTTCACTTAATACCCCTACTATTTGAAAGATATATCAGATTACCTTTCATTACAAGGGGTACCGCGGAAGTTTTATAAAATTATGCAATTTTCTTAACTGTTTTTTGATCAAGAGAGATAGAATGTGAGGGTAATAGAATGAACCCAAAAAGGTGAAAGGGTACCGACTAGAAAAGCTGATTATTAGGGCAAACCAAAGTAACTATATGAGTGCTGCTATTATGCATAGCCTCTGTAATGATCCCAACCAAACCAGAAAAGAAAAATCTTACCCTTTTGGCAAATCACTTTCTTCATTACGTTTGGGACTTTCTTTGCCCATGGCATTCTGGTCAGTGCCATTGTTGAAAGACGATTCTTTCTCTTTCACACCCACATTCTTAGTCTGATCCAGTTGCTTCTCTGAAAGAAAACAGTAGATGAGCTCCAAGATCTTCAGTCTGAAGCCAAAATTCAAACCAACTAATAAGAGTTCCATAAGAGCATCTTCATAAAGATTCACCTTCAGCCATTTTTGGACTTTTGCCATCGGAAGGAATGAGTGCCTGATTCAGAGCCATTTTGGAGTGAGTTGGGGACAGAATAGTAGCAGGGCTAGGGAGCCTCCAATGGTGGTTTTGCCCATTCATATCAACAAGTTGCAGACCCATCATTCTTCGACCCTGGAGCTCAAGCGCTTGCTCCAAGTTAGCTTGCTCCTCTAGTTTCCTCCTCCACATCGTGTCCTGGGTATTGCCCAAAATCCTTGCTCCTGAATTTAGAAACAAAACTAATTAAATAAGCGAGCAAGAGAGAATTCACAAAGTTGGCTTACTGTCTAATATCACTTGATGCCAAATAAAACAAACAGAAAAATAGATTCTGTCATATTTTGGATATACAAAACTCACCTTGTTTTGAATTTAGATTATCCAAATTTGAATTCAAAACAATCTCAATGCTTACCAGGGAGGGGGCCATAGGGGCCTCTTGGATCAAGGTCCGTTGGGCTACCAGAAGCTAAGAAGTCTAGTTTCTCCATTGGCGGCATATGTTGTTGCTTCCTGCAATTTCCCAATTAGTATTAGAGAAAACAGTGCAATAATTAATGGGTAACGTTGGAGGGAAAGGATCAAAAAACAGCGAGGATAAAAAAGAGAGTGCCTGAACTTGTCGGGGACCTTGCCCTTGTCCTTGTATGGCTTGACAAGAACCCTAGATTCGCATATAAAATGAGGGTTCCCTTTGGTCAGGATGGCTTGCACTGTCTCTGGGTAGAGAAAGGTCACAAAACCAAACATCCTCTTATGCTGATACGGAATTCTCACGTCCTGAACTGGCCCATAATTACTGGAAAAGAAACGAAAATCAAAGTAATTCAAGCTTCAATTAAGACCCAATTCGATTGTAGAAAACCATGTATGAAGCTGCTGGACAAACCTGAAATATCTCGACACATCGTCTTCATTAAACGTGCTTTCAGCTGGGAAAGTCAAGTAGATCTGTCTTGAAGCTGGGTTCATCGGATAATCATTCCTCTCAATCCGGGACGGGCCAAATTTGTGCATATCGTCACCCATCATCAATGCCGCCGCCGCCGCCGCACTTCAGCATTTTACCAAATCAAACATTATGAGCTGATCATGATGATTCCCAAATAGAGGGATATAGAATTATACATATGTACCTTTGGGAATCAATTTGTTGTTGCTGGGGAAGGAGATTCATGGGTCTGTTTGCCGCCACGGGAGAGTATGGAAAAGTAGAAGCAGCCAGGCTTTGTTGCTGGGCGGACGTAGATCTGAGAAACTGCTCTTGGCACTGCTCCATCGTCTCGAACTTGCCCGGTGACCCAACCACAGGGCCCGAATCAGTAATGCCGGCATGGAAGAACCTGCAACTGTTTCCATTCTTACAGTAGCCTCTACCATAGAAAAGACAAGGCTTCCCACCAAATGATCCACTAGCAGTAGAAGAGCCTTCCCAGTTGGGCAAGCCCTGTTGTGGGTACAGAAAATCTGGACTTTTTGGGCCCAGAGATGGCGAGAAGGGTGAAGCCTGGTTCGGGATGCTAAGAGGAGATGGAAGATTGTGCCTTGAGGACGACGAATTCTGCCGAGAAAGAGAAACCGGTGGCAGAAAAGCAGGTCGAGACGACGGGGTTGACGGCAAGCCGAGCTCTTTTCTGGCCTGGAGAACGAGGGAGTGAAGCAGAGATTCAGGGCCAAAGGCCAACCTAATCATTTCATTCTCAACATGGTCCTGAAGCAAGATGAAGCCCATGATCTTTGAGGCATTTTCAGGGTCCAAATTCTGGATCCTGGAGAGCACAATCCTGGTTGCATCATAAGTATCCATGTCTGGGTTTGGTTTGGTGGTTGGCAGCAGATTCCACTCCAAGGTCCAACCCACCAAATCTTTGTTTTTCGTTTATCTCTCTCTCTCTCTCTACTGCTTTAGTGGCTCTCTAGTGTTGCTCCTGCAGGAAAGAAAGTGAGAGAAAAAGAAAAGAAAGTGAGAGGAAAGAAAGTGCTAAAAAGAGTATTCCCGTGGGAGATGGGAAAAAAAAGGAAAGGACTGTGCGGATGATGAGGGAGGAAGATGGAAGTTGGATTGAATTGAATTGAATCTGAGTGTTGGTAAAGAAATATGAAAGCTATGCTAATTGGTTACAGAACAGAAGACAAAGAAAGCTAGAAAAGCAAGGGAAGACAGCTAAGGACTCGCACTCTCTTTTCAACCCCCCCTTCTCTCTCTCCCTTTTCCAAATTAAAACGAAAACTTTCTCTGTGCTCCACAGTACCGCCTACCCATGAAATCTCCGGCCTTTCTCTTCCGATATGGCCAGACCATCAGTGCAAGAGAGAAACCGAAGCCATTCAAACCCCTCTCTCTCCCTGTACCTATATTCTCGTGAAGTGCTTGCAGAAGCAGCAGAACGCAGAAGCCATAAATTGGGCCTGCTAAGAGTGATTGCAAAGGAGCGTCTTACGCTTGCTTGCCCCACCGTTTCTGGTTAAGCGGAGGATGAAGCTTTGGGAGATGATCTCAGTCTCTGAGCTACGGAAAACACAGATTAGTAGGACTGTCAGTGACTGAAAACTGTGGGCATTAAAAAGCCGTTTGACCATTCCTCGTTTTCAATTACAAATTCAACATGTTTTATGGGGCAAATTGGTTTTAAAAATTATTTGCAAAAAGGAACAATTTATGCTTGCAAATTTTGCGTCTTAATAACGTTACGGGGAAATTACATTCACCAACCCTAAAATTTAGTTAAATTACACTATGCATCTCTCACTTCTTAAAAATTATATTGACATTTCTTTATTAAATAAATGTTAAAGAATACGTATAAGAATATGAAATATTAAAGGTACATTGCGCAAAATAAATTAAACCTCAACAGTTATTTCATATAATTTAAATAATAAAAATAGTTAATGCAATTTTTGAAACATAAGAGTACTTTTTCAATTTATGCCAAACTTTTAAGGGTACACACTATGTTTTATTCTAATATAATTTGAATAATGCTGGTGTGTTTATTCTAATATAATGCTGGTATGTCTATGTTTTGAGCTCATGAGGGTTTAATCAAATGCAGTTTGAGGGTGTCATTTTCACATAACTAAACACCCTCTTGGTAATTTCCATAAAAGATATCATCAAAGTAAACAAATAGCTAAATTAGTTGAATTGATTTCAATTCAAAATCATCAGATGCTACGTTCACTCATTTCACTTAAAATTAAAATTTACACCCTCACAAAAGCAATTCGAGTCTAAATTAAATTAAGTATTAGTAAACTAGTCAATTCGTGTATTTTATTTATGATTTTTTATTGATGCACATTTAATAACAAGATCACATGAGACTAAATCCACACTAATGAACTAATCAAGTAAAGTTTAGAGAGTTTTAATCCAACCCAGAGTTTGAACCAACAAGCCCAACTCAAAAGCCTAGCCCATAGGAGACAACCCGAAGGCTATGCCCATCAAGGCTTTTACGACCCTAGGGTTGTCAAGAAGAACTCTAGGCGTAAACTTAGTTAGATACTTTCTGCAGGTTGCAAAAAGTTGCTAGTGCCCCGTAACTTGCAGGCAGTGCCCGCAATACTGTGCAGTATCAAATTAAAAGTTAAAAAAGTGAAATATGTTCATTTTGGACAATATTAGATGATGATTCAAGTGGTGGTAAAAACTCTACAGATTAAAGTTAAGTTAATGTCTATAAGTGTGTAAAAAAGCCCTAAAAAGAGAGATCTAAAAGAAATGCGTGCGTGGGTGTGTGTGTGAAAAAGAACTTCACAAAAGAAGAAAGAAGAAAAAAGAAAAAATAGAAAACTTACATATTGTCGCAACTTTATGTGAGCTTTACTTGCTTTTCAGATCAACCATTGATAACTACCATACTAAGGGTGAAATAGAGCTGAGGCCAGGGAGGAAGAGGGATGTGTGCGTGAAGAAGAAGCTCATAAAAGTTGAAAGAAATAAAGATAAAAATTAGAAAACTTACAGTCATGCCTGCCTTTAGATGAGCTCTACTAATTGTTTTCAAATTAGCCATCGACAGCCAACCATGCTATCGGTAGAGCCTAATTACCCTTTTTTTTTTTTTTTCTTTCCTTTCTTCCCCACTTTCCCCGAGATGCCAAATATGAAAGGAAATGTGGGTTTAAAGCCCTCAATTTGAACCCAACAACCTGACTCAGTTCCTTTGCCAGCCTAACCTAACTCTTTAAAGCCCATCTCAATGTCACCTTAGGCCCAAATCTGAAATTGGGTTCTAACAATGATGAAAGTTTCACAAGAAATAAAAAAATGATGAGGGCCCACTTAGCCCAACTTTAGAAAATTATAGATTTATTATTGTTGTTGTAAAAAATATAATAATTAAAATTTGTAAAGTGGGGTCCACATGATCTCAAAGTTGGGTGAAGTTAGGTTGCCATAAGAGAAGTTGTCTTAAGAAAGTTCGCCGTTAAGATGCTCTTTCGCCACAAGCTCTTTTGCCATAAGGATTTCGCCACAATCTTTTTTGCCATAAGGTTTCGTCACAAGCCTTCGCCACAAATTCTTTTGTCACAAGCCTTCACCACTAGCTTTTCCGCCATAAGCCTTCGCCACTAGCTCTTTGCTTTTCCACCATAAAGCTTCGCCACTAGCTCTTTTGCCACAAGTCGTCGTTGCTAGCTTTTTCGCCACTAGTTCTTTTGCCACAAGCCTTCGCCGTTAGCTTTTTCGCCACTAGTTTTTTTGCCACAATCCTTCGCCATTAGCTTTTTCTCCACAAGCCTTCGCCACAAGATTTCGGCATTAGCTCTTTTGCTACAAAGTTTCGCCACTAACTCTTTTGTTATAAGGCTTTGCCACTCTCTTTTGCCACAAGTTCTCGCTGCAAGGTTTTGCCTTCGCCACTAGGTCTCGCCGCAAGGTTTTGCTTTCATCGCTAGGTCTTGTCGCAAGGATTTAATTTCTGTTGATGCTTAGAAAATGGGTTAGAAGGCTCGCAAGAAGCTTCCTCTACAAAAACCCTCCGATACCAAAGTCAGTCTCAGATCCCAATGACTATTCATAAAAGCAATAAAGATGCATTCAAAGTGTCAAAAATTTACCGAAATTGGAAGTCATCAATAATGTCCAATAGTTGGGTATTTATAAGGCATGACTCTCAAGGATTCCTGATGTTAACACGTGGCAATCGATGAGTGGAGCTTAGGCTTCATCTAGAAGAGGATTTTGCTGCCTAGCTGAAAGGCTGTTCGCGGTATGTTGCTTCGAGGCTGGCCCTTGCGGCCAGGACCTGTCGCGAGGCAGATCGCGGCATGCGGTCGCGAGGCAGCTCACAATAAGTAATCGTGAGGCTGCCTCTTGCGACCAGACTGCAAGCGGCCGCGACGCCACTTGTGGCAAGCACCCGTGAGGCCGCTCGCAACAGTAAAGCTAGCCCTCGCGGGTAGCCCATGCCGTGAGGTTGGCAGCTAGCGACAATTTTGTTACCGCCAGTTTTTTTTATCCTTTCTCAATTTGGTAATTAGCTGGCAAATTGAGGGCTTTACTAATTGCTTTCAAATTAGCCATCGACAGCCAACCATGCTATTGAGAGAGCCTAATTACCTTTTTTTTTTTTTTTTTCTTTCCTTTCTTCCACATGGGTTTAAAGCCCTCAATTTGAATCCAACAACCTGACTTAGTTCCTTTGCCAGCCTAACCTAACTCTTTAAAGCCCATCTCAATGTCACTCAATGTCACCTTAGGCCGAAATTGGGTCTTAACAATGATGAAAGTTTGTCACAAAAAATAAAAAATGGCAAGGGCCCACTTAGCCTAACTTTAGAAAATTCTAGATTTGTTACCTTAAAAAAAACTATATATCTTTTGAGATTACCATTATTGCGCGATTCCCTATCGCTCATGCCCTCGATTTTAATAGAAAAGATAAATCATAGGTGAAGATTTTGTAACGTCCCATTTTCCTAGAACGCACGTTACCTCGAGATTTCGGGAATATATATATATATATATTTTCAATATCATCATACACACAATATAAGTCTATAATCATTTCCTGACAATCCCAATTATACCTTCTCAGCATATCAAAATTTAAAAATTAATAGATTAAGACAAGTATTATCAATCACATCAGTGGAAGTAAGATCAAAACCTCAATGATATATAACCGACCAATTCCTCTTACAATTAAATATCAAGATCGATGTTTCACATGAAAATATCAAAATATTACATAACCTCTAAATATCGTAATCATAGACAAAACCTACGAAAACTAAACATAGCAGCTACATCTTAATAACATTCTTTCCCTTGGCGTCACTGCTTTCACCTGGAATGTTTGAATATTCCAAGGACATAGACCAAATTAGATGCTGAATCATCTAAGTGAGAGTTCAAAAATATTTTCATGAATATATGCAAAATCATATATAAATCCGACAAATCCTGACATGCCCCAGCCTAAGAGAATCCCACATAGCACTTAGCTCTAACCGAGGAAAATGCAATCTCTCTAAAGGTGACACGACCACATCGACCCATTGGCAAACACAATTCTGCTTAAGAGGGACAACCTCAACACATGAACCTGAGAATCACCCCATTGTCATTGTTAGGCATTACGCTCCTACTCAAAAGCATTCCAAACCCAACGCAACCTTAGTCCCAAGAGTATCACATCAGCACTATCCCTGGAATCAATGACACCTTGGTATTAATGCTATTACTTAAAGGAACCTGGGGTGGTGTCCACTCTCAGCCCCGCCACTTGAGCCAACAACCGGGGTGGTGTCCACTCTCAGTCCCGCCACTTGAGTACCGTAGGGTGAAATCCGTTTCAGCCTCGTCCCAAGTGGGTCACATAGCATTAATTCCTAGTGCACATCCCGAGTGTTGTCACTCGAGGCTACGTCACAGGTTAACAACCCACATCTCACATGGACAATACATAACATGCCAATGTCAAAAATCATAACACGCATGACATAAAATCAATATCTCAATGTACGCAATTTACTGTATGAAATTTAATACATGTGTAAATAATCGTTTGGACAAACCATCACAATACCAAGCCATAGGGATGAACATTCACAGTAAACCATTCATATGCCACAAACTAGTTTTTTTGATAGAACTACTCACCTTTAGGTGCAATTCAAATTCTTCTTGAAAAGTGCGGTACGCCTCGATTTGCGTGCCTACCTCGAACTTTCTCATGAGTCACCTCACCTTAAGCCGCAAGGTACCCTAATCATCCAATAACCATAAAAATATAATTTTTTTCCTTAATTTTTCTCATATTTCTCCTATTTTTTATCACTTATAATCCAAAATAATTATCTACACAACTATTTTCTCAAATATTTTTACATAAATATACATAAAATAATTTTTGAAGAATTTTAGAAAAAAAAAATCAGAAATTACCTATGTGGCATGCGCCCCCACACGCGGGCGAGTGGGCTGGAAGGTTTGGCTGGCGCATGACAGTCACGCGCCAGTTATCTTCTTCATTTTTTCGGTCGTCGGCGATGCTCCGATGCCAGATTTTCCTACACCGATTGAAAGCCCATCTTAAGTTGATCCCGATGCCACCGGTTTCAGGCCAAAAGGCCACCGAAAAAGCCTCCGATCGAGCATTTACAGGTGCAGCGCGGCGGTCCGCCTCTCTTCTTCGATCAGCCCTCGCAATACCCTCAAAACACCTCGAAAATTCACCAAACTTACTAGAAATTTTCCCCTCGCCTCAAGGATCAAAAGTCCCTTATTAGCTTCCCTCGATTTGCCCTCAAAACCCAGCAATTTGATGCTTCAAATTCGGCAAAAAATCCTTGGTATTTATAGGCCAAAATCGACCCCCACGTGGCCAATTTCTGGCCAAATCTTCTCCTACACGCCACCAGGACTGTCCTTGACCATGCCCTGATGAGATTTGCTGTCATTTTTCTCAGATTTTTAGGCCAAATCGGACATACATGTGCTGATTTTTTGAAAATTGCAATTTGGCCCCCTTTGAACTTCCTTTTACATTTTGGCTCTTATCCTCAAGCTCCTAATCTTCCCAGCATCATCACTAAGACCCTCAAGATTTGTACTTCTCATTTCTCCCTTGAAACTTTCGAAAAATTTTCGTTTTGACATCCATCGAGCAAATTTAGAAAATTACACTTAGATCCGATTGATCGTTTTGACCTTAAATCCACTCGATTTAACTCGAAATCACTTAAGGGTTGTTCTATACATAAAAAATTAGCCCTTGACACGCTCTGCTGACTTTTTGGATGTCTCTTACGTCAATTCAATTTTCTCAGTCCGGTCGACAACTGTACCGAAAACTATTCCCGATCCAATTTCTTTCATCACTAAAAATCATAATTTAAATCACTCATCAATACTATACCATTTTCCTTGGCTATCTAGGGTCTGGGGTACTCCCTCTGACTAATTCGATCGTCCAAAGCTGCGTTAGTGTACCCTATAGTCTCATTTTTCTGCAAATTCCATTTATGCCCTTCATTAAATACCGTTTATATTCTCAAACTATTCCCGGGTATTACAGATTTTGTCTCACTGCACAAAACAAGGAATCGAATACACGACCTATTGGTGTGAATCCCAATTTATTGTGATTCAACCTTTGATATGTACTTTGGAGAAAAAAAATATTAAATAAAATTATAGAAAAGATTAGTAACTTTTGTTAAAAGAGAAATAATTTTAGTTTTATACAATTTAAAATTTTCATCATTAGAGATGATATGATAATTCTAACTAAATGGACATAAGAAAAAATTAGCATTCTAAGGTAATTATACGGGGGGTAGCGTGTATCCATTAAAGGGGCGTTTGTTAAAATGAGCAAGATAAGGTGATATCAAGATAAGATTGTGATTCTTTCCGAACCAAGATATGAAATGATCAAGATAAGGTCGGAAAGTATTCCAAGATTTATATCAGACTGTTTGTTAAATTTTTAGAATCCATTGGTAACTGTACTTTTTCTTTCCATGTGTTTGTTAATACATATGATAAGTATCAAGATAAGGGTTTTTTTTTTTTTACCAAAATATCCCTATTACCAAATTTATGATTAAAATAGTATTTTATGATTAATATAAATTGTCAAAAAAATTAAGATTAAAATTAAAAATAATATTTTATTTTCTAAATTCATCTTCAAAAATAAATTTAAAAAGAGTTGAAAAGTATAAATAATAATTGTTAGAATTATAATAATTTCATCTAGATAATTAAAAATGGTCAAAATATATTTTCATAATAGATAATAAAATATAAAATTAAATAAAATAATTTAAAAATTGATGAAATGAATTATATTAGTTAATAAAATATATAGAGAGAGAAATTTAAATTTTAAAAATCAATGAAATGAATAATGTCATTTAAATTTTTAAAGTTGTCAAAATATATAATAAAAAAAATATTAAATAATATTAATTATAAGAGTTAAATAAATAATTTTTTTAATAAATTTAAAATTTTAAAATACATTAAATGACATTAACTATTTTACAAATGGCAGATAAGTACTTAACCCTTATCTTGAAAGAGTCAGATAAATTTATCCGAGAGGGGAGATCGAATAAATTTATCTTAAAATGGAGAAATAAGAGGTCATATGAGACTTTTTTTGGAAATGGGCAGATAAGTTTAACGAACATGTTGAAAAGACCAAACATTCAGAATACTTCTCATATCTGACATTTTTTCTCTTTTGATTAACAAACGCCCATGAGTAAATTATTATTTATTTGGAAAAAAAATAATTATTGCCTGCATAGAAGCCATTAGTCCAAATGTTATGAGCAGTAATTACCATAATTATTCTTAACAAAAATAACTGCAAAGTAAGTTAATTATCCTGATTATTCACTCTTAATTGGTGACTTTTACAACTGCAGTTATCATGCTATTGCTAGGAACCTTCGAAGACGTCCAATAATAATAATAATATAATTATCCAGTTTATTCACTCTTAATTGGTGAATTTTGCAACCACAGTTATCATGCCAGGAACCTTCGAAGAAGTTCAATAATAATAATAATAATAATGACATTTTCCCACGTCAAACAGGTTACCATCAAGCTGAAGTACGAATTTGCCACTGAAAGAAGTACCAAAATAACAAGAGGGCGCGAAATAAAAAGCTTTCTTGGCGACAAAGAAAGATCCCAATAATTATATTAGCCTTAGTATCATCAAAGTGTCACCAAGCGTAAGCCAATTTTCTCTTGGTCCAAGAGTTGAGGTGGCGCAGAGGAAATTTCAACATCTTATCTCCTGTGTTAATACGATGCTGTCTTCCCCTACCTCACGCGCTTGCACGGGCGAATGGCGTTTTTCCAATGGCGTCATCCCATCTCCGGTTGGTCTGAGAAAATTTATCCTCGACATTTTCGACTTCACAAAGAATGATTTTCTCGGGAAACAAACAACCAAACAAATAAATAGGAATAGTAATAATAATAATAACAACATAACATTTGTTAAGGTGGTGGTTGATGACGACGCAAATTAGCCCCCCCCGGCTTTGACTTCATGATTTTCCTAATAAATCATTTTTTTCTTTAATCCTTCCGGGTTTGTTGTCTCCTCTTTTTATATATCAAAGACGAGAGCCGGCCAATTCTCCTCACCAAAAACAAACCAAAAAAAAAAAAAAAAAACCATGTCCAGTCAAGACCACCGCCACCGGCACAACCGCCGCACTGATACCGCCGTCGTTCCAAGTCTCGATCTTTCATCCGCCGAAGAGGCCGTTCTGAGAGCCCCATTCAAGCACTCCCTTTTCGCCAAAGTCCTCGGCAAAAGAGTCGATGACCGGCAGCTCTATGCTCACCTTCGTTCTCTGTGGCGTCCGGCGGGGGCAATCGACTTCATCCCCCTGGCAAGGGGCTTCTACCTGGTGAACTTCTCTCTCCCTTCCGATTACGATGAGGTTCGCTACGGGTTCCCATGGACGATCGACGATCACTACATCGTCCTTCTCCGATGGGATCCCAACTTCAAGCCTTCCGAGGCCATCATCAGCCTTGTTGCGGTCTGGGTTCGCCTCCCGGAACTTCAAGTGCAGTACTACGACGAAGAAATCCTGCAGAAAATTGGAGAATTGATCGGGGAGGAAGTTGTGAAGATAGACAATTGCACCAGAAACCGAACAAAGTGTAAATATGCTCGCCTGTGCATCTTGATCGATCTTGGCAAGCCCGTTATTCCGATGATAGAAATTGGTGGAGCTTTGCAGCCGATCCAATACGAGGGGCTGCATCTTCTGTGCTACACGTGCGGGCGATACGGACATCGGCAGCACCATTGCCATCATCTTGCGTCTTCTCTGGCGGAGGCAATCCCGGAACTATGCTTTTCCGGCCAGTCGTCCACGGAGTCGTTGGGCTTCCGCCATAGTTCCCATCTCTATGGTCCTTGGCTTCAAGTGCGCCGTGGATATCAACATCAGACCGAAAATCAAGTGCTCCAACCAGAGAAAAAATCTGTAAGTCTGATGTATCGTCCGATTAAAACTGCCTTTATTCCTTGCAACAATACATTGGAACATGGGGAGGGCACATCCGGAGTTGCTGAGAATATTATTGGTTCTTCAATGAACCCCCAAGACCAAGAAGCCTCTTCTTCTGGCCACACTGACACTGTGACTTCAAGTCTTCCTTCCCCTTCCCCTGCATTAGGTGATAATCCATATGTACCAGTTCCAACTCAGTCACCAGAAGTACCCCAAACAAACACTCCAACCCCTTCCCTTGGTGACCTAAATGTTTCAACTTCAGCCCAAACAGGTACTTCATCCCCTTCCCCTGCATCAGGTGATAATCCAATTGTACCAGTCTCAAGCCAGCCACAAGAAGCACCCCAAACAAACACTCCAACCCCTTCCCTTGGTGACCTAAATGTTTCAACTTCAGCCCAAACAGGTACTTCATCCCCTTCCCCTGCATCAGGTGATAATCCAAATGTACCAGTCTCAAGCCAGCCACAAGAAGCACCCCAAACAAACACTCCAACCCCTTCCCTTGGTGACCTAAATGTTTCAACTTCAGCCCAAACAGGTACTTCATCCCCTTCCCCTGCATCAGGTGATAATCCAAATGTACCAGTCTCAAGCCAGCCACAAGAAGCACCCCAAACAAACACTCCAACCCCTTCCCTTGGTGACCTAAATGTTTCAACTTCAGCCCAAACAGGTACTTCGTCCCCTTCCCCTGCATCAGGTGATAATCCAAATGTACCAGTCTCAAGCCAGCCACAAGAAGCACCCCAAACAAACACTCCAACCCCTTCCCTTGGTGACCTAAATGTTTCAACTTCAGCCCAAACAGGTACTTCATCCCCTTCCCCTGCATTATGTGATAATCCAAATGTACCAGTTTCAACCCAGCCACCAGAAGCACCCCAAACAAACACTCCAACCCCTTCCCTTGGTGACCTAAATGTTTCAACTTCAGCCCAAACAGGTACTTCATCCCCTTCCCTTGCTTTAGGTGATAATCCAAATATACCAGTTTCAACCCAGCCACCGGAAGTACCCCAAACAAACAGTCTAATCCCTTCCCTTGGTGACCTAAATGTTTCAACTTCAGCCCAAGCCGGTACTTCATCCCCTTCCCCTGCATTAAGTGATAATCCAAATGTATCAGTTTCAACCCAGCCACCAGAAGTACCCCAAACAAACACTCCAACTCCTTCCCTTGGTGACCTAAATGTAGCAACTTCAGCCCAAACAGGTACTTCATCCACTTCCCCAGCATTAGCTGACCCAAATATACCAGCTTCGACCCAGCCACCAGAAGTATCCCAAACAAGTACTCCACCCCCTCCATCTCTATCCAATGCATCAGGTGATCCACATGTTTCAGCTTCATCCCAACAAAGAGTGGATTTTCCATCCCCACAAAATGATTCTCCCACTGCTTCCGTTTCAACTGATCGCCTCCCACATCAGCGCATTGGCGCAGGCATAACGAACCAGCAACAGCCACCCCCTGAGGTAATTGAATTCTTTTCGCGGGTGATTCAGAGTTTGACAATACCACTAGAGATAAACAGTTCTGATGGCTGTATAACTGAGCTGGTCATTGAAGGAAAACCACAAGTCATTACCTTTGATTCGAAAATTTCCAACATTGAGATGAGTGTAGACATGTCGGGGTTGTTTACTTGGAACACGAACCAGCACAATGTAAGCTTCAGCACTACAGTAATTGATCACACTGAATACCCTGTCCAGAAATCCTCAAAGAAGCTTCTGATTTGGAACTGCCGAGGGGCAGGGGATGCCAAGCTCCTGCCAACCGTCAAGGCTCTGTGCCAGCAACACCAGCCATCCGCCGTTCTTCTTTTGGAAACAAGACTTTCCGGCGCCCATTCTGATCAAGTTATCGAGGACGTTGGTTTTTCTGAGTCGCTTGTTGTTGAGCCTGTGGGATTCACCGGTGGGATGTGGCTTTTGTGGCGCGATAATGATATTGAAATGGAAGTTTACTCAGCTACTCCACTTCATGTGGCCTTTGAATTTCTCCCCAAGCCCGAGACGTTGATTCTCTATGGAGTGAATTCTGGGATTGGACATGAATATTCGGGTGTTTATGGTATTGATTCTTCTGATTCCGATCACAGTTCACAAACCAGGAGCCCAGAGGTTTTTTACCTAGACCAACAAATCGGGCCTCAGACTTCCCATTGGATTCCATCCTACTGAGGTGATCAGATCGGGTAAGAGACTCAATTCTTGAGTTCATCTTAATTTCAAATCAAGTCGAATTATTGATCCAATCCAATTTTAAACACAAATTAACTCTACTGTTACATATATTCTCATTTTCTCTTGTGAGGCCCGAAATCATGGTAATGTGTTTCAAAGAATAAGAGTTTGCTGGGTGTTTGAGAGAGTGAAGGCATTGAGGCTAAATAAAGCTTTTTGGGTTTTTCTTATTGCACCAGAAGGTTCTCCTGACATAATGAAATCTTCTTTATCCTTCTCCATGGATGTAGGCAATAAGCCGAACCATGTAAATTTGTGTGTTTGCCCTCTCTTTAATCATCTCTATGTTATCGTGTGTGGATGTTTCACAATGATTTTTCACATCATCGACGATTGATCCATATTTCCAATGTACTGATCTGCAATGCTTTATTTCTTGTGTTATTCAACTTCTTTGGAGTACAGAAGAGTGATGATATTTCCTCCACGTGTGAAACTATTCTTGATTAAGTTGAAACTCATTGGCATCATAGAATGAATCCAACTTCACGGGCTACAAGCATGATGGCATATATTCTTTCCAAATTAAGGTGTCTCCGTAAAGGAAATATACTTGAGGGACTGTGTTCAGTTCTGTTTGTATTGGTTTTAGCTTGCGTTCAGTTGGTTAGTTGGAGACAGTTATGATTGGTCTGGCCGCCTTCAGTTGCACTATATCAGCTGCGATTTGTATTTTTGTCATTGAATTGAGATTGTTAACGAGATTAATGAGAGGGGCTTTTCTTTATTCTCTTCTCTTCTCTTCCCTTATCTGTTCTTTCTTTGCTGGTTTCAGATCTGAAACCTAAACTTATTCTTCTTCCTTTCTTTCTATCTTTTCAAAACGTATTAAAAGTCTTAGTCCTGTAGGGGAAATTATGATGGAGATTGCAGGAAAAACAAGTTCACGTACCCAAAAGTGTAATCATATTAAACTCAAAAAGCACATAATAGTGGGCTTGTTACTATTTAAAAAGTAATAAAAGATGTGGCGCCAACTATGCTTCTTTCCCTTACCCAGTGCTTGATAATGCACGCTTATCTTTTTATGATGATAAAACCTTTAGCTAAAGCAATTAATAGGTGCAAATCGTTCATTATTAAAGAGAAGAATAATTTTCTAACACAATGACCTATGATGGGGACCACCTAATTGGTTGTAATTTTAGAAAGGGTGATTTAAACTTGATGGGTGCTATACATTATTAACTAGGGTATTCTTATCACTGCAGCCAATTAGCAATCTAGCAGTATAGACAATCATGATGATGGTAGTGATTGAGTAACCATCGCGAGTTAAAAGAGATAGATCATGAAAGAGATGTGCAAGTTACTCGTTGTAGTCAAAGAGAAACTAACCAATTATGCATCCATCCCTCTGTAACTTAAAATTTTTCAGTCTTCAATCTTTTGACACAGTTTTCATTTTACTCGCCCAGCAAACAAAGATATAATATTATGAAAAGTGCTATTGGTACATCTTTGTGTATATTTTGAGCTACATAAAAGTGTATTAATGACAAAAAAATCTCTCATGAGGCACATAGAGACGCATGAGGCGTAAGGTATTTTAGTCATAATATTCCTTTATGTAGTTCAAGATGTACAAAATGATTATACATCTAGCATAATTCTAATATTATTCACTATTCACAATTTGAAACTATCCAATTACATACTTCTGGTAAATTTACAGTCTATATTTACCGAACTCAATGAGTTTCTTTGGGTTCTGTTGATAGTTTTACTGTTTCAGTTTCACTCCTAGTAAAGACTGTTATTTTTTATTCTTTCGTACCACGGATCAACCGATACACATGATGGATCGCTCACTTCACTTGTGAAATAATTCAGCCCGGGTTTGGAGTTTCTCTCTGTCAATCGATGCCTCTCACTGTCTGTCTAAACTTTCAACTTGACATTATAAAATATCTTTCGATACGCCACCCATCCATATAAATATAACTTTATCCTAATAGCAAAGCCCAAGTTAATATATATGTCAATACATTTGTAATTATTTCATTACTGTAATAATAACATAAAACTTTGATGGGCAATCTAATTGCCATGAATTAAGAGTGAACCCAGACGACGTTAAATTCAAGCGTGTGGTTTGAATTTAGAATTTTATCTTAATAATGAAGCCACTTATTTTAGTTTATTGGAATTAGTTTTCAATGAGATGACTGAGGAGTGGGGGAGGAAGCTTCTATTTGTCTTCCACTCCCTTCGGCTCTCGTACATGTTTTTCCTTTTTAAAATGTATTGTTATTGTAATATATATATATATATATATATATTAGATCTCATTTGATGGGTTAGATACATTGCATTGCACCCCATAAAATTGTGTAAAGTTGTTTTATCTTCATTGCCGATGATGACCCGTGTAGGCGCAAGCCGACGATGTATTATTATTATGTACTTTAGCGATTAGGCCCACTAAATTGCGACAATATACGGCTGCAACCCTCCTTACGCGCGCGTGTCTCTGCGTTTCTGTGTTTTTTTTTCCCACATGATTTGAGGGCTGAGTCATGAATTCAAAAATAGATCAAACTGAATCAAATCCCTAAATCATAGTTTCTCCAATAATGATTGACTAATTGTGATTTAGAATTTTTAAAAAATTAATTAAGTCTGCTTAATAAAAGTTTTATGTATCATTAAATTAAAGAGTAATGTTAGGAGTAAGTGTTATCGTGTTTCATTTTTATTAAAAAAAGTGATAAATAAAAAAAGATAATAATACATAATTTTTTTATATTTTTAAATGAAGAGACCCGATGGAGGTGACTTTTAATATTATTCTAAATTAAAACATAATTATCACATATATAAACGTTTGCATTAATTGAATTAAAAGCTTGCGAAACCAAACAAAATCTTAAAGTCAAAGATATTCACATGGGCTTCATTTTCCTGTCCAATTTTATTTACTTTTAGTGGTTTTGTGTTTCTATTTATTTTTTTATTGTAAAAAATTTATTGTATAATTGATATAACGATGATGAAGGTTTAATTTTTTTTTTTTAATAATTTGGACTAAAGAAAAAGTGAGTGATAGTTTATAAAAGATGTTGTATGCTTATCAAATAAAGAAATTTGTGTAAAAAAACCATTTATATTTACAACATACAGTATTCATGGCTTACCCAAAAAGACCAGGTGATGAAGCAAAAAAGGCCTAAATGTTTTACAAAGATAGAAGCTCTTTATAAAATAGAATTAGGCATAACCAAATGAAACACCACTCACTCACTCACTCACTCACTCTACTGTAATTGCGGGTCTGGTTAAATATGCTGTTTGAAGATGAATCCAGTAAACACTTCTAGAAGAACTCTTCTTTTTTATTTATTTTTTCTTGAGAATTTGTGATGTATGTGCTTATTATTTTATTATTTAAATTAAGAAAAAAACAATTTATTCACAATCGTCACGCGCTCTTTCTTTCTCTCTGTCTGTCACACTGTCCTACACCATCTTTTAACGCTTGCTTTTTACAAGTGTGTTGGGTTTTAGGGTTTCTTTTGGAGGGAATAATAGAAAAGGTCTGGAGAAGTGTGTGTGTATTATTAGTAGATGGATAGATGCAGCTGTTAGGTGCGGTCTGTGGTAGTTGTAGAAACATTTTGCTTTCGCTTGCTCTCTCTCTCTCTCTCTCTCATCTTTGCTCAAAAATCAAGCAGCGCCTAAGCTAGGCTACAGCTACAGCTACAGCCTCCTCCTGCGGCGGCACTCATCATACTAATAATAAGATCGATCCAGTTGGAGGGTTGGGGTGGAATCAGCTGCCAATCCAACCCCCAAAATTCCAGGCTTCTTAGTATGGACGCTTATGACGCTACTCGAATCGTCCTCTCCCGGATCCAAACCTTCGACCCTGAAAATGCCTCCAAGATCATGAGCTTCCTCTTGCTCCACGACCATGGCAAGGACAACGAGATGATTCGCCTCGCCTTTGGCCCCGAATCTCTCCTCCACTCCCTCGTTCTCAAGGCCCGAAAGGAACTAGCTTTGCCCCCCTCTCCCTCACCCTCATCAACCCTTGCTAATAATCTTCCCTCGTTGTCTTCTTGGTCCGCTTCTTCTAAGCCCATGAACTCGTCGGCCTCGCCTTTCTACGGAAGGCGAGCGGCTGATCTCGTGGATGAGCTTCAGCTCCAGGACCAGCTCTCCTACCTCAGCGACGGCCCGAAAAGTCCTGATTTTTTGTACCCGCAAACCGACTTAGCCAGCTGGGGAGCTGCCACGAACGGCGTCTCTCACCGCCGCAGCTGCTCGGTGAGTGACGTCAGCTTCGGGTCGGATGACAGTACGGCGGGTGGACTCGGGTGGAAGCCTTGTGTATACTATGCAAGGGGCTACTGTAAGAATGGAAACAGCTGCACGTTTCTCCACGGCGGGTTTTCGGAGTCGGGTGGAGTTTCAGTCGGGTCACCGAGCAAGCTTGAGATGATTGAGCCGTGCCAAGAGCATCTGCTCAGAT
The DNA here is from genome assembly GCF_014633365.1 of Diospyros lotus. Classification (NCBI taxonomy): domain Eukaryota; kingdom Viridiplantae; phylum Streptophyta; class Magnoliopsida; order Ericales; family Ebenaceae; genus Diospyros; species Diospyros lotus. The sequence continues at coordinate 6,147,465 of NC_068342.1, forward strand.
CTAGGTCAGCAGCTGCTGCTTCTCAGCTTATGGCTGCTTCTACGTTCCCCAAATCCATGAATCTCCTTCTCCAGCAGCAACAAATTGATTCACAAAGGTATAGACACAAGCAATTTTTCTTTTAGTAAAATTATACAACTGGAGAATTAGTGAGGATCAACTGAGGGACCTGAAGCTCCCTACCATCAAGCAATTATCATGAACCCATTGACTATCTGCTTCATTTCTTGATAATTATTTGGTTTGAAGGGCGGCGGCGGCGGCGGCTATGTTGACTGGCGAGGATTTGCAGAAATTCGGGCTAACCCGGTTTGAGAGGAGCATGCTTTCGATAAACCCTGGTTCGAGACAGATCTACTTGACTTTTCCAGCTGACAGCACGTTTAGAGAAGAAGACGTCTCTAATTATTTCAGGTTTGGAACTTGACCAATTTGAATCGAGTACTAATGAAGCTAGCGTGGTTTCTAATTAACTGCTTCGATTTATTTTTGAAGTAATTATGGGCCAGTTCAAGATGTGAGAATTCCATATCAACAGAAGAGGATGTTTGGTTTTGTGACCTTCGTCTACCCAGATACTGTGAAACGCATCCTTGCCAAAGGGAACCCTCATTTTGTTTGCGATGCTAGGGTTCTTGTGAAGCCATACAAGGAAAAGGGCAAGGTCCCTGACAAATACAGGCACTTTCTTTCTCTTTCTGTCCATTTTTTCTTGGGCATTCATTCTTGCTGCGCATTTGGTGATGATCTCTTGATTGGAAATCGCAGGAAGCAGCAGCTTGAGAGAGCTGACCTATCGGCGTGTGGCAGCCCTACTGGGTTGGATTCGAGAGACCCCTATGATCTCCAGCTTAGATTCAGCACGCAGGAAATGTTGTGGCGAAAGAAACTGGAAGAGCAAGCCGACTTGCGGGAAGCCATTGAGCTTCATGGCCGGAGGCTGATGGGTCTGCGGCTTCTCGACGTCAAGAGGCATAGCCACCACAGGATGCTGTCCACCGACGCCGCCATTGCTTCGCCTACTCATTCCCCGAATTTCTTCAATCAAAGTCTCGCTTTTCATCCGGACTCTAGCAGTCCAAAAGTTAATCCAGGTATCCCATTTCTTTTTCGTTTCCATGCGAACCCGCAGCTAATTAACCTTCGGGGTGTATAGTTAATAAAATCATTGGGCCTACGTAATGTGTGCGGGCTCGCTCGGTAGATTAAGTTAGGTTATATGTATTTTCCAACCTGATGGCAGAAAATACGAGTATAGGCTCGTACATCAGGTGTGATCCATTGACAATTATGTTCAGAATAACGATAGTGGTATTCGGTTTGAGCGTGTGCTTGGACAACCCAGTGAAGTAGAATTTTCACCCCCATTTGGTTCAGATATTCAGTCCAATTCTTGGACCCAATAACAAGGTTTTTGTCCTATTTATAGATAATTAAGTCTTAACGGGTGTTTTGTATCAATATCTGTATTTATCTCCATTATCTAATTCACAATCAATCAATAGTTATGTGACAAATGCATGTTCCTTCTAATGAATGATACAGTTGATCAACAAAGAGAACTAGCAGCAATAATGAGTGAGAAAGAGAAAGAAACATCAATATTAAATGGTACCAGTGGCAATGCAAAAGAAAGCGCTGGTCAGCATGAGCGAAGTGATTCACAGCCAGAAAGGTACGAAACTTTATGTATTAGAGATTAAAGGCAACCCATAATAGCAAACTTGATGTTGTTTGTTCAATTTAATTAGTGGTTACCAGCTTTTGCCATTTCCATGGCTTTTCTTTCTGGATCGAATCAACCATCTGATATTCTGTTTTCTGGGTACGTACGTTGCATTTATTGTTTTGAAATGGCGCAGCTGCTTGGAACACAACCTCCCTGATAGCCCCTTCGCATCTCCTAAAGCTGCCGGAGACTTCCCGACAGCCTTCTCCAACGGCGAGGCGGAGAAGAATGCGCTGCTTTTGGCAACAAGTTCTTCTTTACTCCCGACAAGTTCCGCATTGGACATGGCTTCTCTCAAATCATGTTACTTTCCAGTGCCAAGGTACTACTACCTACTTCAACCCTCGCCCAAAGTATTCTACCTGCAAATATTATCCGTTCAAATTAAAAACAGTAATTAATTATGAGTCTAAACATGATTCAGGTTCGCCCCTGGCCATGGAGCCGTCGGAATGTAGGCTGGCCACCACCGCCGGTGGGGCTTTTTATAGCTTAGCTTTTATAGGCAAGTGACCACATTCTTCCATTAACGAACGAAAGTATTCATTTTTTCTGTAACCCCTTCACATCACAGACTAAACTTGGGTTTACCATTCATTTGGAAACTTGCAGGAAGATTACTGATAAGAATAATAGAACCCAAATGTGCAGAGAACTCACTCCCTCACTCACTGAGCCCCACAGAAACACACATATATATATATATAATCGTCGTCAGCAATTCTACATATACTAAAAATACAAGACAGGGGTAGCTACTAGCTTTAAGCATAATAGGAAAGAAGAAACGGGTCACGGCCACATGCGATGATATTTTCGCCGTCTTCATAGCGGAGTGATAAGTGAACGTGGAAGAAAGTGACAGGAAAAGGAGGCCATGAAAGGAGAGAGAAGGGTGTTTCCCATTGGGTGCCACTGTTTGTCTCTCTCTCCTGTTGTGCTTTAACTTGGGTCGGGTTTGGCGGTCACATGGGGCATGCTGACACTGAATGTAGCAGCGTCCTATCTATTCTAATGGGGCCCCATCCACCCACCAACGCCCATGTGACTGAGGCCACTGTTGTGTTGTATATATATATAGACATATATGTGTGTGTGTACACATATATCTAGAGAGAGAGAGAGAGAGAGGAGAGACAAGATCTTTTAGAGTAGATGTGATACCACTGCACGATGCTGCCAGGAATCTTTTGGGCCCTGTGCGTGCTACTCTCCCTCTCTCTTTCTCTTGTTTTTTGTTTTTCTTTATTTAACCCTTGGCATGCCACTTCCAGGGGAATATGTAAACCCGTGTCCGGTTGTTAATTACGTACTTTTTCTTTCTTCATTAATTTACAGTGTTTACATTACATATGATTATCTTTGTTTTTCTTTATTAGTTTTAATAATTAAGGCATTGATGCAGTAATGGTTTTGAGTGCATCTAGCAGGGCTTATTGTTTGGTTTTTGGCCTAGTACAGCGTGGGATGGTTGAGTTCCATCCTAAATGAACAACAACTTTTTTTTTGTGGACATTCCAAGTACATTTGAATCACTAAATAGAATTACAAATTAAAAGAAAGAAAACTAACACTAGTGACTACTCCCTTTGGTTTTGGTTTGCTGGGAATACGCCCTTTATGCCTCCTATGTATTGAGATTATTAAAAAGATTGAGTTATTATTATTGAGTTATGATATCTGAGATGTGATATTACCTTTATTATTATTGATTTATTTATTTAAATAGCAAACACCTCTGGATTGAAATTTGAATCGTTGACCCAGTCACAAACAGTGGGGACAGCCTGCCTCGCAGTGTGGATAAGCAGCAGCATCCCCAGGCTTCCATGTCTTCTTGACACGTGTGCTTCCAAATCTCTCAAATTGAGGCTACCCTTTCCTTCCTGCCGCGTAAAATTATATCCTCCTTTTATATATCCTTATTATAAATGAATACAAAAATCATGAGACTTAAAGATGTGAGTTGTATAAGGTTAAAGGTGATAAAATGGGGAACTCATTTGTTTCTGTTTTGGGGTAAAGCGTACCAAGTTCATAGCTTACTAAATTTTTTTTATCTTAAATCTCTTATTATAGATTTATATATGTAAGTATTAATGAATGGCAGCATGAGATCAGAGTCTTTAATATTATTATTTTACAGGGGCCTCCCGGGTGGGTTAGAACAACTGAACTCATCATCATCATCATCCACATTCTTGGTCTCTACCTACCTACCAATCAATTACCACATTGGCGACGAGTGGTAATGGCGTGCCGTTTTTACTTACTTGTTTGAGTAACATTTCTTAATCTACGGCCCAAAATTGAGAATCCAATTGCAATAGCAAATATGGCTTAAGAAAGACAGACAGACAGAAATAGGGAGAGAGATTAGATTAGCATAGTGAAAGGTGAGGTGAGGTGCGTATCACCAAAATGACAATCTTGTTTGGTTTTTCTACACCCACCAACTGTCATTGTTAATGATAATATTCCTTATTTTCCACTCAATAATTGAAGTCCCCAAACACCCTCTAATTTTGCCTCTTTGGTCATAACAAGAAAAGTAAAAACCAAACCAAAATAAAAAGAAAGGAAATTTTTATACCATCTTAACTTTTAGAGTGTGATTTTCCCTTCAATTTCTTTTTTTTTTTTTTGACTTTAAAATTTCCACATTATATTTTTAATTTTTTTTTCCTTATCAAACGAGGTTAAGATTTGTAATTGTGATGATCTTTATTCTTTATATATAAGACAAAAGAGTTCAACTTTAATAAACCATAACATAACATTTGTTTGACAATGGTCCTTTTACATTGCTTAATATGTAAATATAAAGATTAAAAGTTCAAGATGGATGCTGGAAAATGGAATAAACAAAACTAGGGGAATAATTTTATAATTTAACCTTTTTAATTAGAATATTTACACAAGATCAAGATCAAGATCTTTTATGGTTTTCCACTATTGTTTTACCACTTCCCCCAAAAAGGAAAGAAATAAAGACAGGAAGAAAAAGCTGGGATTCTTTTCTGGAAAATCAGGTTTGATGTGGACTCATCAGTTGTGTTCTTTTAACATGCTAATGAAATTTCCTATCTCATAAAAGAAAAAACAGAATAAAAGAAACATAAAATTCATCACAAATTAACTAGTTTATGTTTGATTATATTATATGTCATAATTGTGATTTAAAATTTAAATTTAATTAAAATTAAGATATATTTATAATTAAAAATTTATTTTTAGATTCATCAAGATTTATTTTTTTATAATTTTTTTTAATTAGAATATAAATTTATATAAAAAAATTAGTGGTATATTTATAAATAAATTTTTAAAATTTTAAAATTATAATATCGCAGCAATATTACTATTGTAATAGTAATATTATTATATTGATATTTTGTTATTTATGTTTTTAATTTTTTTAATTTAATTTTTTTATATTTATTTATGTGTTTGGTGATTTAATCATAATTTATTTTTTATTTTAAATTCTTACAAACTAGTATTATAATTGTTGTATCTCAGCTGTTAGATCTGAGGCGGCACTGCCACCACTGTCGACCACATCCTCGTTTGTCGCCGTCGATCGCCATCAAACTTCTCATCTGTCGCCGTTAACCTCCTTGCAGTTGTCGTCGACTGCATCTATGGTAGACAACGAACTGTCTTCGCCATTCGACCATTCTTCTTCTCCGATCATCATGACTGGTCGCCTTCATCTTCTCCGGCTGACTAGTTCATCTTCATCGGCCATTGCGATCTACCGTCGGGCTTATCCAGTCGATGCGACCAACTAGTTTGTCTTCCCCGAGCGACAGCTTCTTTGCCTTCCGCCACGATCGTTTTCCACCTCTTCATCTTCTGCCATCGATGGCGACTACCCCTGCTCCTTCTGCCATTGCGGCTGTTGATTTCAGCCTTTGCCAATGCCATTGTCGTCGATTACTCTCCGCCATCATCGCCGACGAGTCCACCATAGACGTCGGCCTTCCAAGTTTTGCCCTAGATCTACCTAGATCTACCTAGATCCCACAAAATGTAGTCCAGATTAGATCTACCAAGATATGATCCATTCAAGATCAGATCTGACATTCCAGATTTGCCCAGCACAGATCTGTCTCACCTAGATTTGCTGGTCAAATATGCGATCTTGATCTATTTTCTATTAGGTTTTTCTTTATTGATTCTTTGACAATATTTAAGATCATTTGATCTTCAAAATGACAAGTTTGAATTATAATATTCTATTATTGGACATGAATATTAGATTTTAATTGTGATAGATGGATATGCAACTAATTTTGACAAAGATGGATTTTTATTATTAGGATTTGATGAAATATCATGATTTGTGGTTTGTTTCTAAAAGAATTTAACCGTATAGTTCAGTAGAGCTTAGACATTTAGGTGAAGTATAAAATTGATTCCATACTTTAATATAGTGGGATGTCTCAAGTATGTTACGGTATGTATATGTGCAGATTTGATTCATTAAGTATGGTTAGTCGATGCATATCTAACTTTAGTAAAGAATATTGAAAGACAATGTAATGGATTTTGTAATATTTACGAGATATTGACAAAAGAATATTGTTTATTGAGTATGTTTTAACTATTAGTGATTGTGCTATCAGTTGGAAGATTACCTTATAACCTACTGAACTTTATCTATTATTGAAGTTGAATATATGATCATTATTGAGACGAATTTTGTGGTCATTACTAAAGATATCGATTGTAATAGTGTTGTGTGTATTTGGTTAGTGTTTATCAGGAAGATTATTTTTTCGTAATTTTATTAGAGAAAAGAATTATGAATAATTTCATATTTGAATTTTATGTCGGGAAGAGTTTGTGATAATTGTGACCCTTAAATTTAAATTTAATTATGATTGAGATACATCTATAATTGAAGATTTATATTCGTAACTTATCAAAATTTATCTTCTTCGTGTCTCATCTTTTGATTATAATATAAATTTATATAAATTATTTAGTGTATACATCTATAGATGAATAATAAATTTATAAATAGATTCTCAATGTCATGAAATTATAGTAACAAAAATATCACTATTATAGCAGCAATATTATTATTGTAGTAGTAATATTATCATAGTGATATTTTATTTTTTATGTTCATGATTTTTTTTTAATTTTAATTTTTTACATAAAACTTTTATATTCATTTATGTGTCTAATGATTTGATCGTAATTTATTTTTGATAGTAAATTCTTACATTAAAAATTGCATCATTGACGCTTAGATGGATAGACAATGTTTCCAAAATAAAGGTTGGACCTATATGGGACATCTCCAAAATCGTTCTCTCTTTGATGTTCAAAGTTAATGATGATAGAAACAGAGGGCATACTGGGACTGGGAGGCCATGCAAGAAAAATGTAAAAGGGTGAAGTAATTTGTAAATGGGAGCTTGGAGAAGAAGACGAGAGAGAGGAAGAGGAAGACGGAAGATAGAGTCTGAAAGTTTAAGGGTATAGAGTAGAGTAGAGTAGAGTAGAGTAGAGTAGATTAGACTCTGGGTATTTGTATAGGTCTGACTTGGGTTTTCACTTAATGGGTTAGATTAAGACATTAAGAGAACTGGACCTGGGCTTTGCATCTATCTGGTCGGACTTTTGAGCTCTTGAGTACCAAGTATAGTAGCATAACCACATCAATACTTTCATGAGAAATTTTAAGTTTTTGCTTTATTACAACAAAAATAGATTTTGTAATAATAATATATAAAATATAATTAAAAAATATATAAAAAAATGGGAAACAGAACAGGACCAGACAAGCACTTTTCAGTTTTCCTTGTGTTGTGTTTAATGATCCACCAATAGATTGCTTTATCAAACTCAAATCTTTTGGTGGAGGCATATATAATATAGAGCCCACCAGGCCGGGCCTAAGTAACAATTCCAGCCTTAACTGTAATAATATTCAAGCGTTTTGTAGCGAGAAGAATGGATACTTTTTGTCAAAGATTTCCTTCTTACAAATGCTCACCCTCAAAATCTCAACCAAGAACCAGCAAAGTTTAATGTTCAAAATACTATAATATAACCACAGCAATATCAAATGATTCCATAAAAAGTCAAAGAGTTATGCACCATCATCATCATCCGTCCGCTGAGAGCTTCCGGCGCCGATGCATCCCGGCGTATTCATCTTCTCGCGCTGCACCCTTATTCCGCTTTCATTGCACAGTTCTGGGGGGGCAAAACCCACCCCCCAAGGGCAGATCTAGGAATTTAGAACCCAAGAGCTAAAAATTAATAAAGTTAATGTAATAAATTTATATATAATATTTTTTTTTTAATTTGGGTCAGATTTGAACAGTATATTTGTATTAGGGCTTGGGCTTGAGAAACATGAACTGATAATTCAAAAATTAAAAAAAAATTAATCTATATAGATCTGAAAATCAAATGTTAAAGGAAATTAGGTCACTCAATGGCAAGTTGTTAAGGAAATCAAATGTTCAAATGGATCTAGGGGAGGGCTGAAGCCCAGTCGAGCGCTCCCCCCGATCCACCTCTGCCCACCCAGCCAACTCCTCGTCTATCTCTCCTCCCAGATCCAGCAACAGGCCTCTGAGCCTCACGATTTCCGATTCCACCACTTCCAGCCGCTGCAGTTTTTCCGCAAGCTGCCAGTTCAGAAGCCTCAGCTTTCTCACTTCCTCCTCCAAGTAAGCCGCGTATGCCTTCTTCTTCTGCCTGTACTTTCTCACAGCTTCTGTGTTCCCGGAGCCCCTCCTCCCGGGCTCAGCCGCCGGGAACTTTATCGTCTTCCCCACATCACCCTGCTTATTAATTCAGTTCAATTGTGCTGACATTGTTAAACCAATCCACAAAATTCTCTTTGAAAGTAGCATTGTAGGGTTGTTAATTATTAGTTTAAGCGATCGAGAATATATGCAAAGCGCCAGCGGTTTTGGACTATAGTCCAACCACTGCACATGGCAACAATTCCTACGATTCATGAAACTAATAGTCCCACCGACCTTGCTAAATTTCATTGTATAAGCAGCAATAGGAATTTAGATATAAATTAGAAGTAACTTTATCGAGCAATCAAAGACACCCAAATGGGGAGGAGATTCCCCCTAGAATTATATATAAAATCAAGCATAAAGGCTAGAATTGATGAAGAAAGAGAGTTGAAATGCTGAAGAATCAGAACCCAAGGTGAGAGAACATCAGAGGAGATGTATTGTGCAGAATAAGATAAAAGTAGAGAAATGCGGAGAAGATGGTCTGATCAAGTGGGGAGCCACCTGAAGATTCAGGGGTGACTAGCTAGCTTCTTGTGTGCAATATGCATTTAATTAATGGCATGTAGATATACTAAGTTCTGAGTTTAATTCAAATTGTATAAGCACACAATGCACCGACGTCATTTTTAGATGTAGTTGGGCATTTTTTTTCCTTTTTTCTTTAATTGTTTGATAAATAGTGATTATATCGATTAATGTGTGTTTGAAGTTGGACACTTAGGATTAGGGTGTGTTTAAAGTTGAATCAAGGCTTGTAATTAATAGGAGAGCTCTAGCGAAGCATCATATATAAAATATTAGTTAATAGGGATGCTCAATGGCTAATGGGTCTTGGGGAGACTCAGTAACTAACTAGAACAAGGGTGATTTAGTTAGTTTGGTTTATTATCTTTTTATAATTTAGTTCAAGCTTGATTTTGGAAAATCAGATCTAATCAATACTGGTTTGAGTGTCCAAGCTAGACCTTCCGGGTCAATGACTCTTAAGTTAACCGAATCAATTGGCCAATGGCCATTCTAGAAGGTCCTCAATTTTATCCAAACCTAAAGCATCTTTCATTTGTAGATTATAAAATTTTGTTTGAATTAGTTTTAGTGGACTACTCTTACTAAATTGGGCTTCTTTGATTTGTTGTTTCCAAATTACAAGTCTTATAAATCGTAATATTTTGATGTCTTAAGGGCTTTGAGTATAATTTTTTAGCATGATCATGTAAGTTATTAAATTGATACCAGATCCAATTATACTCAAATTTGATTGAGTTGGAACGATTTGTCCCTTAACAATTGAGTTCATTTTAAAACTTAAAATTTAATTGGATTTAGGTTTATATTGTTGGATGTTGAATGTTGGAAGACTTTGCGAGAAACTCGAGCAAGGAATAGATTAACACATTGAACTAGGTTCTGTTGGGCTGGGTTTCCTCCTTTGTGGAGGTGGCCCATTAGTTTCTATTTAATTATTAATTAAATAAAGTAAAGCCTATATGAATTAGGTTTATATGAAAGATTTAGAGATATTTTTATTCTAAAAAGTATCAAGCATTAAAGGGTTTTAACCCTTTTTAATGTGACAACCGTACACACTAAGAAAAAAGTGAGAAGAAAAATGTAAAATTTGAAAAAAGAGGTATAGTTTAATTTTGATCATGAGGTTCTTTAGAATTCGATTTGTGGTTTGATTTACTTGAAATTTGACCATCGTGTTTACAACACATAATTCTACAATCTAAATAGTGTAGATTAGTTTTGGAGCTTGAAATTTGGCCAACGTGTTCACAACACATAATTCTACAATCTAAATAGTGTAGATTAGTTTTGGAGTTTTATGTTTACAACAGTTTACTTGATGAGATTTTTTTTATTTTTATTGCAATTGTTTAGTTTCAAAAGTGGTTATTTTTGATGATATATTTGTTATGTATCTCTAGTTAATGACAATTAGAGAAAATTTTCGTATATTTCTATTATTTATTTGATAGTGAAAGTTTTGAATGAACTCCACTTCTATAATTTTTACTCTAAGTTTTTTATGAAAAAATTTAATATTTTTATGATCGATTGATTATTGCACTTATTTTATATTACTCTATATTTTTTTGATAGGTGTTCTTGGAAGGAAGCCCTTTGATGCCGTCTCTCGTGCGTTCTCTAAGTAGAAGATAAGGGTAAACTTATTATACTACATTTGATGTTAAATATTTTATCTATAAATAAGTTTTGTATTCCATCATTAAAATTTTTACCATCAATTAAGAACAGGACTTTAGACTTCTCTCCATCGAGTCTCTATCACACAAGTATTTGCATCTGAAACTGTGAAATGAGGAACAACATACTCCAACATATATGAGAATACACAGATAATTGATTAATTTACTCGTCAAACCAAATCAGCCCAAAAATAATTATACTACAAAAATTTAGCCTCGCCTATTGGTTGGTTAGGTCCATCTCCACTTTCACACTGATATCCTAATTCGCGTGTCCCAATATAAAGTTCCCTACACTATGCCTGGGAAATAATTAAAAGTAGTCCTAGTTTTACAATTTTATTTACATATTTGATACGGATTGTTTAGGCTCTAATTATCATTGACAGCAATAGTATATATGAAACTATACTTCATTTTTTTGGTTACTATATTATTCATGTTTAAACATAAAACAAAATTTATTCTAGAATCCAAAGGACCCAACTCTCCTTAGAGTACTACTGCCACACCATTCTCTCTCTTAATTAATAATAGATACACTTTAGGTTTTGCCTAAACCAACCAATATGACAAAACCACACAGCAAAAAGACATGCTTTTCCAGTTCAGATTCTTGTCCACAGACGACGGCGAATCTGTTTATAGGTTCGAGTTCACATTCAATAGGCGAATCCTCTGTAAATTAACCCTTCAATTTTGAACCCAAAATTAGAAACCTCTGTGATTCTAGTTCGTGATCAATCTTCGGAATCAGAGGAATCTTCGCCATAGACCCTCGAATACTGAGGTTCAGTCCCAGCATCTGGTCCATGGAAAATCAACGTCTCAGGCATGGGAAACTCGACGCCCAAATGAATATGGTGCGGACCAGCCGAATAAACCCTCATCTCAAGATCATCCTTGCGCCACAACAGCCATATCCCACCGGTGAAGCCTTCAGGATCAGTAACAAACGGATGGGGCAAACCAATTTCCTCGGCAACTTGATCCCCGTAGCTAGCGGAAGCCCTTGTTTCCAAAAGAAGTACGATGGATGGCTGGTATTGCCGGCAGAGATCCTTGATAGTACGCAAGAACCTGGCGTCCCCAGCTCCACGGCAACTCCAAATTAGAAGTTTCTTTGGGGGCTTCTGGATTGAATACTCCGTGTGATCAATCATTTTAGGTATGAAGCATATGTTGTGCCGGTTTATGTTCCAATAACAGAATCCCGACATGTTCACTTCCATGTCAAGGCTGGGAATCTTTGAATCGATGGCGACCACTTTCGGATTGTTTCGTTCGACGATGAGTTCCTCCAAGTCAACAGCTGGACTGATAATCTGAAGCTGCACTACCGAGCGTTGCAACACCTGAGAATACAACTCAATTGCCGCTGGGGATTGGGGTTGATGCAACTCGTTGATGAAGCTCAGCGGCGGCTTGGAAGGAGTACGAGCAGTTGGCTGGAACGGGAGGCTTTTACAGTAAAGGGAAACAGCCGCGGGCAAAGAATTTTCTGCAGATTTGGATGTGCTGGTGCCCTCCCCATGTTGGAGATCAAGACGCCTCCTCAATGTATTATTATAGCCTCTTTGTACCTGCTGGACTTGCTCTTCTCTGTGGAACGTTCCAGTTCTTCTCATCACATGCTGGTTTCCACGACGACGAAACTGAAGCCAGGGGCCATAGAGTGAGGGAAACCTCTTCTCAAGACAGGAGAGTTCTTCCGGGATTTCTGGCTGAGAAGATGGAGGATTATGGACTGAAGGGAAGTTTAGACAGTGTTGCTGTCGATGCCCATATCGGCCGCACTGATAACACAAAAGATCCAGTCCCTCGTATTGAATCCGCTGGAATAATCCACCGATTACTATGATAGGAACAACGGGGTTGCGAAGATCGATCGAGATGCACAGCCGGGCAAATTGAAATTTTGTTCGGCTTTTGGTATGACGGTCTATCTTCACAACTTCCCCGATTAGTTTTCCAATTTTCAACAGGGTTTCTTCCTCATAGCACTCCTCTGGAAGCTTTGGGAGGCGGACCCAAACTGCGACATGGGTGATCACGGCGTCCGAAGGGTTGAAGTTAGGAAACCATTGTTGAAGGACGATGTAGTGATCGTCGATGGTCCACGGGATGCCGGCGAGAACCATGTTGTAATCGGAAAGGAGAAAAAACTTCACCAAGAGGAAGTCTCCGGCAAGAAGTACGATTTCCAGTCTTCCATTGGGACGCCACAGGTGACGAAGGCGAATAGAAAGCCTCCGGCTTTCGACCCTTTTGCCGAGGACTTTGGCGACAAGAGCTTGCTTGAATGATGGAGTACTCAGATCGGCCACTTGGCCGGAGGAAAGCTCTACAGTCGGAATATCTCCATGTTGAGCAAGGGCTTTTCTCCGATCATCGTCTCCGCCCTGGTGGTGGCTGCTGTGGCGAGTTTCCATGACTTAATTTCTTCACGCCTGCTGCTGGAAAGAAGTAAGAAGTAAAAAGTAAGAAGCGGCTGCCAAGAGCTGGAGCCCAGATCTGCTGTCCCCTTGGCTCTTAAGATCCCCCAGTTTTATCATGATCTTATAAGCTTTTCATTGTTACGATTAACCAGTACGCAAGGAAGCTTGCATCTGCAATTACGTGGACACCATGACATCAGATCTCCCTTTCAAGTTTGAAAAATTGGCCAGCTTTGTCAATGTGAGGGACACATAATGTTGGGAAAGCTAAGATGCTTGAATTAAAAAAGATTTATACAGATATAATGGTGTTGATACGTTGACAAAAGCATTATCAAGATGAAAATTTGATATTTGTTGTAAGATTGCAGAGATGACGATCATCTCCACATAGTTGAGAGGGGAAGATTTGTCGGGTTGGGCTCTCTTCCTATGTGGAGGAAATCTCAAATTTAGTGGAAAAAAAAAAACTCATTTTAAATGCTATTTTTTGGGCCCAATTTTGTGATATATATATATATATATAGCCACTTGGCGGTAATTTAGGGCAGCAGAGAGAAGTAGAGAGAGAAGCAGAAAGAGAGAAAAATGTACTTGTGAGCAAACAATCGCTTCTACTGATTTAATTTTCGCGATTTTTGAACTGAGTGCTCTATTTTCGTGAAGTTTTAATCTAAACAGTTAAATTTTATTTTTGAGTTCTATAGATATATTATTTCTACTCGGAACAATACTTTATTTTTGGAAGAAAACTGTTTTACAGGTATTTTTAACTTTGCATAGTTGTGATCATTGACAATATGAAGCAATCCATGGTCCGATCAATATGAGTTTTGGATAGGAGCTTTCGGACTCGTCTTCTTCAATCTCGATAGTGGGATTTGAATTTGGAGACTTGCAAGTGTTGTATGCTCAATTGAGATAAAAATTGTGTTTTTGAGTGATTTCTTCTCCCATTTATTCTATGATTTTGTTGATTGTTGCTATTGGATCCCTTTTTCGGTGAAGTTGTTGTTGCTGGTTTGTAAAAGTCTAAGAGGAATATCTGTAAACAATTGATTGATTATAGTGAAGTTTTTTTAATGGACATTTGGTCATGTGGTTTTTACTCTTCAATTTAAAGAGATTTTTCACATAAAAATTTTATGTCTCGTGTGTAATTGGTTTTGATCAGTTTGAACTGTAAGTTACATATTTTACTTCCTCACAAATTCTTATAATTGGGAAGATTTTGTTTATTAATTGACATTGGTAAAATTTTATTCTAGAAATTTTGGTGAATTTGTTCCGTTCCCTTTCTCATGATTGATTGACATCGTCAGAAAAAAAGAGGAAATGATGACCCATTGGAAAATAAGATGAAAGGAAAAAGAGAAGAGAAAAAAAAAAAGGAAAGAAGAATCGTTAAGTGTTGTTTATAACTATTATGAGTCGTTGCCAAAATGGAGAGTGCGAAAGGAAAGAGGAAGGAGAAAGGGAAGACTAAGAGAGAGAGATATATTTGATTTTCGATTCTAGTTTTTCTTTGCAGTTTTGCAACGTCACACCCTCGAAATCTCAAATCCCAACTCATCCCACTATTTTAGCTAAAATTTCAGATTATGACTAAAATTATCATTTGGACTAGTTTCGCTTGCAAAGTAACATGTCTTTTGTTCTAACTTTGATGGAAAATGAAGACATTCTAGCCGGAAGGGAACGAAAAGGTAAAGTCATCCCTCTAATTAACTCAAGATTTTTTTTTTTTTCACAATAATGGTATGAATTAAAAAAATAAAATAAATTCTCAAAACTACTTAAAAATACTAGTTATCTAGAAACACTTTCCCTTGTCAAATTGTTAGTATATATTCCACTACTTTAAAAAGAATCATCATCTATCTGTGTTAAGTATATAGGTTTGGTGTCAAAACAGGTGAAGCTATTCTTGGCTCCCAGGATTTGAAGATGGATCACCTCAGCTAGTGCATTTATTTAATTTGTTGTGATATCTGATAGCTAAATGAAGAAGACTTAAAATCGTGGAATTTTTGTACGTAATGGATAATATATAAGCATTGCATTTGCATATTCCTCCTATTAATAAAGAAAAAAAGTCCCATCTGCTCTGCAAGACAAAGCAACTTTGTTCGATCCCAAATATACCTATAAATGGATGATTCAAAGTTGTTAGTGGTGACAACATCACTCACTCTATCTTAGTAGTTGAGAGAGAGAGAGAATGGAAGATTCAAAGTTCTTAGTGGTATCTTAGTAGGAGAGAGAGAGAGAGAGAGAAGAAAAGAATTATCTGTCTTTGTTAATTATTAGGTTTGGCGTCAAACATGTGAAGCTATATATATATATATATTCTTCGCTCCGAAGATTAATTTGAAGATGGATCAGGTCATCAGCTAGTGGATTTATTTAATGTCGGCAAGTACGCGTCATCAGCGGAAGATTATCGTTCCAGAATCTCAGCAGCAAGTACATGTAATTGTTTCATTTTGTGTCATCTGATAGCTAAGGACTTGAATCAGAGAGATTAGGACGGATGCGGATGGATGGATGGAGTGTTCATTCAGCTCTTAATTTTTCCAAGGTTCTGGAAGGTGGTGACAATCTCATATCTATTAAAATAATTAACTAAAGTGTTACGTCGGACTAATAATGTTGCTCTTTTAACTTATATTACGATGATAGTCTTCTTCAAAATAACAATATATAGAGTATGATGGAATCCTATATATATATATAGAAAAAAATCAGTAACATAATTAAAAGGGGGCATTTATTTATTAAGCGTGTGTAATTTATATAAGTAGTGTTTATTATTCAAGATATAAATAAAAAAAATATTCCACATAACAATACTTTTCGTTAAATTTATTTAGAAAGCAATTATATTCCACATAACAATTCTTATTTAAATAAATTATATTAAACTTTATAAATAAATTATCTTAATATAATTTTATTTTATTTATTTTAATAAAAATTATGTAAAAAAAAAAAGGCAACTTTGAATGATTCAAAGTTCTTAGTGACAATAATGAGTCCGTCATAATTTTGAGAGAGAGTATTTTGGAGAAGTGAAAAAAATAATTTATTTAATATTTAAGACACAAGTTAAGTGATTAAATTACGATAAGTTATGATTCATATCAATAAGTCGTGAGTTTAGTTCCTTGTCTTGCATAATAAAGCAAAAATTTTACTTGTGATTTATCTTTTCTATTGAAATCGAAAGTATTAATAAGAAAAAATTGTTTAAGAATGATAATTCAAGAATAATTTATTTATAAAAAAAATAAACAAACCGGAGATGAGGTGGTGAAATATTAAATTTAGAATAAAGATGGAAAAAGACAAAAATAATAAAATAAATATAAAATTATCAAAATTGGGCGTCTTTTCCCACCAACACCATGCCTTGCGATTTGGGGGACTAATATTTAAAAGAAAGAATGAGAATTGTCTCTCCACTCTTCTCTCTTTTCGGTCTTTCACTTTTGTCATTTTCTCCTCTTATTTTAATTTCCTTCTATCTTCTATTACTCCAATTTTTATTATTTAAATATAATAATAAATTTATTTATTTAAAAATTCATTGTTAGGTTATTTGAGACCTACAAAAACAAAATTGATAAAATGACGTAAAATATTTCTTATTGAAACACTCTGATATTCTTTTCTTAAATTAAATATTCTTATTAGTGGATCATGATCCAATAACGCATCATAAATATATTCTTAAATTAATAGATCATTTTAAAGATATTTTTGAATTAGGATGGTTTAAATTTTATATAAATTCATATCTAATTCAATCATAATCAAATTTATAAATTTTAGATTTAAATCAAACCAATTACAAACCAAACCCTAAAAAATGGTTTCTTTGAAAGGAATAGAACCTTAATTGCTATTTTTTTTTAAAGTAAGACTTGAAATAGAAAAAACAAAAAAGATCATGCATTTTAAACTTATCTTTAATATTATTTTAGGGCATTCTTAGAACTGTTTGGATCATGCTATTAAGAAATAGTTAACAAAAATTAACATTTTTAAACTAAAAACTTCTTATACAAAAACCCTAAACTCTAATATCGGTTCAGCATAATTTTTTTCTTGTAATTATTTTTCAATTAAATAATTTAAAAAGTGTTGGGTTGAAATAGAAAGGTACAAAATCATTTCATATGTTTGTATAAATTTTCATGAAAATAACATATTCACTTATTTTAAGAATATTATTAAAGTTTTAAAACATATTATACTAAAATATAAAAAATTATATTTCTTTTAACAATATTAATCTGGGATAATCATGAAAATAACCCAATCTTATATTGCAAATTTATAATTTTATCTAGTTCTTTTAATTTTATCAATTATATCCAAATTAGTTCAATTTGATGCAATTTTATTCAACATGTAAAATCAATTTAGAGAGAATATTTATTTATACTGACTTTACATGTTAGATCTCTTATAATAATAATATTTGTGAGATTTACATGTACACATAAAATTGTACAACAAGTTATATTTTTATTTTTATTTTTAGTAAATTCTATAAATATTATTATTATATGACATCTAACATACTAAGTTAATATGAATACATTATATCTAAATTAATTTTTCATATTAAATAAAATTGCATGTAATTACGTTAATTTAAATTTAATTGTTAAAATTAAAAAAATTGAATAAAATTATAAATTTGTAAAAATAATTAAATTATTTTCATGATTACCCTTATTATTTTCATTTGAACGATAGCTTATTTTAAAATTTTAATAATTTTTAAGCCCTTTTTTCCCTAAAAAATGATCCATCTAAAATATAAAAAGGGAACAAAAAAATAACTTTCCAAATTCATTCAGGCCAGTAGTGAGGGCATCTCTGCGGGACGCGTGTCGGAGACAGACAGTTATGGGTCGTTATTTTTCTTGGCTACAAAAGAAGCCGAATTCTAAGCCGAAGCTTCTAAGCAACTCTATCATCTTGGAACTTTCTCTCTCTCTTTCTCTCTCCCGGAATCTCCAATTAGCTCAAACACTAGCGGAAACTGAAACCCAGAAACTGTGGTACTCACATGAAAGCTTACTAAATTAAGAGGTCTCTAGAAGAACCTCTTTTTTGCTGCTTTAAATTAATTCGTCGGACTAAAACAAGTAAACCCTTCTTCATATACTTCTTTTTGCTGTCGGTCGCTGTTATAATCATCTAGTCGGATTCTAATAATATTCATTCACGTTAAATAGTTGTAGTAGAGTTGGGTAATGGCTGGATGCTGTAATATCCCCAAAAATAGGTGGCATAGGTTTGATTTTTATTTGTACCTGATTAGAATTGATTGCTTGAAGTTTCCTTTTGGTCCAATTTTTTCTGCTTTCTTTCTTTTCAGCTCCGTTTGGTTCCTGGGAAACTGTTGGCAGGGAAAAGAAACTAGCTTTGTGAATCTCTGACAAATAAAATCAATGGTTTAAGTAATATGGAGGCGCCACGGTGGACGGCAATCATATATTTAACTGATCTATTGGCTAGCTTTATATATAATGCAATACTGGATAATTTGAGAAAATGACATTTGTGAGAGGACAGTCAGGAACTCAATTTAGTCAGGTTGGTTTAAAAAAGAGTCTCGTACGTTAGGAATGCTCTTTAGTCCTTACTAGACAATTTGAGTTTTTGCTATTTCGGTCATCCAAAATTGTTATCGTTTGATGCTTCATTTCAGGGATTTTTCATCCAAGAAATAAATTAGGTGGTAGAATTAATAAGAACAACTCCTTATGATGGTGTTTCAAGCAATTTTCCTTCATTCTGGCCCAAATACTGGAAGCCTATTGCAGTGGATTCTAATTGGGAAAAAGTTGGGATATCTGAGCTGAACTATGATGGCTAGGTATATAAAGAGCATTCACCATAAAATTGGTCATTATTGTTTTGTCCCCATAAATGCTGACCTGAGAGATGGTTGGAAAGCTAGAAAATTTGGTGGGGTTAAGGCTTGTGATGTTGTTGTTGTTGTAATGCAGTGACTGAGAGGACTCCCTATTAAACTAGTGTACTTACCCTATGCTTTTGGTATTGCTAAATCATTTTCTTGGTTACCCGTTACAGTAACGTCTTCTTGATATGGAAATTCTCTCCTGCTATTATGCAGTGTGCCTTCATGTCACAAACATGAGAAGCAACTCCGTTGCAGAAAGCATAGGTCTGCCTAAATTAAAGCTTTATGCTGTAAACAAACATGGGCTTTTGAGTTTTATGGTGAATCCAAATGGGGATGTTTGAGATAGATCATTTTTTCTCAATGAACCCTAATCAAAACTGGGCTCCAAGAGCATGTAAATCTCAAAGGGTTCCTAAATGCTGATTTGAGGGTCTATAGTGGCTATAACTCTCTAATGTAGTTGATCATGAAGAGAATCTGGGGAAATGCTGCTGAAAGCGGGGAACCGATAGCTAATTAGGTGCTGATTCCAAGTTTACCAGATGAATCTAATGGTGATTCTGGTGCTCCAATAACCAGTTATCTTTGGGAATGGAAGCCCAAACTTAATGTCATTACGAAAAGTCAGGATCTGAAAATGTTAATTCCCCTTCAGTGCTCTTTCTTCCTGGTTTTGGTGTTGGCTCCTGAGTGGGATCTTGCGATGGAAATGACATGCCATGTCCGAGAAAATCTATCGCCCATGCTTTAAAATCACAACCCAAAAAATTCTCTGTGGGCCTTTGGTGACAAAAGTGAACCTTGGCCAGATGAGCTTGCTTATTCCATCAACCTATGGCACGAAAAGGTTCAATATTTCATAGAAAATGTACGTCTGCTCTCTTTTCTAACTGTTCAATGTTGCAGATTTTGATGGCAACATAACTGTGTCTAAAGAAACGATATCTTCAAGTAGAGTTATTCTTCAATTTGCTTACTTTATGAACCATGTATTTCGTTTTCAATTGTTTATATCGAACAAAATTCTACTTTTGGTGTATTTCCTTGCCCCAATACTTTAGGAACTTTTGCATCTTAGTGCTGCACCTGATATAATTGAACTTTCAATCAGTGAAATTTTATGACTGATCTGTTTTTTGACTGCATATTTTTCCACTGTCTTCAATAGCGTTTATAATAATTCACTCTGTCAGTCATTTGCTACCGACGTTTGCATTCAGCTCTTCTTACTCATTGGTTTATTTGGTACTTCTAGGCTATAAGAAATAAACATATTTTATAATAAAATTATGAGCTTTGTAGCAAGAAGTAAATAATACAACTTGGTGGAGGAGAGATCCCAAACGCTGTATCATCCTTATATATAATAGCATTTTGAGCCATTTTAGAAATGACAGGAGCAAACGTTGCTCCTACTTCAGATACCATAATGGCTCTACAGAAAATAGAAAATGAAAAATGCATGCTTAGAGTTAATTTACATGCAAGTATTGTGAGAAAGCTCCAAGACTAAGCCTTCTTATGATCTAAGGTTGTTAGGCAAACTATGCACAGAGTTTTGTATATTAGCAGTTGTTTGGTGACTAGTCATGGTTAAGCATGGGAAACGCATCAAGCAAGCATGTCTTACAAATTTTTGTCTATGAAGAAATTTTACATAATTTTCCAAAAATCAGTTCATTGATTTGGGAGTGTTGATAGATTGGAGTATCTGAGTCCTACTAGGATAGTTATCCAACAATGCCATGGTTAACTAGTTGCTAATTTATCTTTTATCCTGTTCCTCATATCTTTGGAATAGAGGAAAAAGATAAGCAATATTCATCGTTCTTTTGCTTACCAAGAAACATTGTGAATCACTGAGCTAACGTATCTCCTCTAGGATTTTTTGGTGTCTGACATCTTAAACCTTCAACTCTTACAATGAAATCAAGCGACATTACTGCTGCTGCAAATCCCATATATAATGAATAGAGACGCGGCATATCCAAATGGTTTTAGATTGGTGTTATTTTTCTGTTTTGGGACACTGGGGGGTTATCAGTTATGCCAATCTCAGGAAATTAGAGCTTCATGTTGTTTTTTTGGGGCCAGTCACCATCAATATAGAGATCCACCTGGATGACCATCACTTTGTGTTTGGTGGTGTGTATGGCAAGAAAGATATAGGGGAGCTTTTGAAGACTTGACAGTTTGGTTTTGCAGTTGAATAGCTACATTGCCTTGACTATTGGCTTGGTTGAGGATGGATACACCTTTTTGCATGTTCTAATAAGAGTTTCTGGATGATCTTTATTTTGGTTCTTAGTCTTTAGGAGGAACTCCTGGCTTCTTGCTATTCTTTTGTACAAGGTATGCCTCCTGGCGGTGGTCTTTGTACAAGGTTCACCCCCTAACTTAAGGTGTCTTTCATTTTATACATTCATTTACGATTTTCCTTTATATGATACTTCTACCAATTGAATGTACAACCAACGAATGAAACACTGTACATGTTGAACAAGTTATGTTATATTTATGATTGAACACAACAGTAAGGTAAAATGGGTCATATGCCTTCTGTTTGAGCCAATGTAAAGGCTATTTTAGTTTGAAAGCGTAAAGATGTGAATGAATTGTAATTAAGTTGCAAAATCTACACTTAATATCATTGGTGTTATGTGAAGGATTGATTATTGTGGTCAAAATTTCTGAAAAAATTTAGGGTACTTTCGTTGTTGTAATAGTATAGTGAGAATAACATTTTGCAGCATCTAGTTATGGATTTTACTGTAGCAATTTTCTTTTTTCTCTCCTTATCAGAGTAATATAACCGGATCATAAGCATTTGTCATTACATGGCTTTCTCGGGTTGAGAGGAGTGATTGCACCAAATTGGCACTTTAACCAAATTGGCACCAAACTGGTCATTAAGGAACCAGTTTATGGTGTGGGCAACTCACTTGGAGGATATGTTGCACTTTACTCTGCAGCATGTAACCCACAATTGGTGAAGGGCTTTACCTTGCTCAATGCAACACCTTTTTGGGGATTTCTACCTAATCCTATAAGATCGCCAAGGCTTGCAAGACTGTTTCCATGGGCTGGCACATTTCCCGTCCCTATCAGAGTTAGAAAGCTCGCAGAAATTCTGTAAGTTTATGTTCTGTCTGTGGCTTAGTTCATGGGTGTTTTTACATGTGATATCAACCCCCTGTAAACTCTAATCTTGAAAACAGAGGGCATTGTGGTGCCATTTCTACCTAAAACATCATCTTGAATTCATGATATTCTCAAGCATAGTATGGTATTAGCAGGCATAAGTTTCTTTTTGTTATCACTTTGAAGAGCTGTTAAGAGTAAACCCGAGAAGGGTCTTCATTTAGTAATTATAGTTTGAGAAAGAAGAAAACGAATTTAAGGATGCTCTCAAAAATTATCAAAAAAGAGAGAAAGAAATCCATTATTGCTTGGATGGTCCAACGCCACACGGTGCACAGTTTTGTTTTGTTTTTTTTTTTAAAGTTGGGGGAGGGATATTGATGATGCTACCCAAGGATGGTTCCTAATAAGGTATTAAGGATGTGTAGGGTGCACCAGAGACCAGGCCACCGTAAAATGGGCCTTGACAATGTGGCCTTGAGTCCCTTCATATCTTTTTACCTAGTAAGAAAAACAATAAAAATGTATAAGGGTGAAGTAATTTGTAAATGGGAGCTTGGAGAAGAAGACGAGAGACAGAGGAAGTGGAAGACGGAAGATAGAGATTGAAACTTTAAAGGATAGAGAGTAGAGTAGAGTAGAGTAGACTCTGGGTATTTGTATATGTCTGACTTGGGCTTTCACTTAATGGGTTAGATTAAGACATTAAGAGAACTGGACCTGGGCTTTGCATCTATCTGGTCGGACTTTTGAGCTCTTGAGTACCAAGTATAGTAGCATAACCACATCAATACTTTCATGAGAAATTTTTAAGTTTTTGCTTTATTACAACAAAAATAGATTTTGTAATAATAATATATAAAATATAAGTAAAAAAATATATAAAAATGGGAAACAGAACAGGACCAGACAAGCACTTTTCAGTTTTCCTTGTGTTGTGTTTAATGATCCACCAATAGATTGCTTTATCAAACTCAAATCTTTTGGTGGAGGCATATATAATATAGAGCCCACCAGGCCGGGCCTAAGTAACAATTCCAGCCTTAACTGTAATAATATTCAAGCGTTTTGTAGCGAGAAGAATGGATACTTTTTGTCAAAGATTTCCTTCTTACAAATGCTCACCCTCAAAATCTCAACCAAGAACCAGCAAAGTTTAATGTTCAAAATACTATAATATAACCACAGCAATATCAAATGATTCCATAAAAAGTCAAAGAGTTATGCACCATCATCATCATCATCATCCGTCCGCTGAGAGCTTCCGGCGCCGATGCATCCCGGCGTATTCATCTTCTCCCGCTGCACCCTTATTCCGCTTTCATTGCACAGTTCTGGGGGGGCAAAACCCACCCCCCAAGGGCAGATCTAGGAATTTAGAACCCAAGAGCTAGAATTCAAGAATTTAGAACGTATGAGCTAAAAATTAATAAAGTTAATGTAATAAATTTATATATAATATATTTTTTTAATTTGGGTCAGATTATGAACAGTATATTTGTATTAGGGCTTGAGAAACATGAACTGATAATTCAAAAATTAAAAAAAAAATAATCTATATAGATCTGAAAATCAAATGTTAAGGAAATTAGGTCACTCAATGGCAAGTTGTTAAGGAAATCAAATGTTCAAATGGATCTGGGGGAGGGCTGAATCCCAGTCGAGCCCTCCCCCAGATCCGCCTCTTCCTACCCAGCCAACTCCTCGTCTATCTCTCCTCCCAGATCCAGCAACAGGCCTCTGAGCCTCACGATTTCCGATTCCACCACTTCCAGCCGCTGCAGTTTTTCCGCAATCTGCCAGTTCAGAAGCCTCAGCTTTCTCACTTCCTCCTCCAAGTAAGCCGCGTAAGCCTTCTTCTTCTGCCTGTACTTTCTCATAGCTTCTGTGTTCCCGGAGCCCCTCCTCCCGGGCTCAGCCGCCGGGAACTTTATCGTCTTCCCCACATCACCCTGCTTATTAATTCAGTTCAATTGTGCTGACATTGTTAAACCAATCCACAAAATTCTCTTTGAAAGTAGCATTGTAGGGTTGTTAATTATTAGTTTAAGCGATCGAGAATATATGCAAAGCGCCAGCGGTTTTGGACTATAGTCCAACCACTGCACATGGCACCAATTCCTACGATTCATGAAACTAATAGTCCCACCAACCTTGCTAAATTTCATCGTACAAGCAGCAATAGGAATTAAGATATAAATTAGAAGTAACTTTATCAAGCAATGAAAGACACCCAAATGGGGAGGAGATTCCCCCTAGAATTATATATAAAATCAAGCATAAAGGCTAGAATTGATAAAGAAAGAGAGTTGAAATGCTGAAGAATCAGAACCCAAGGTGAGAGAAGATGGTCTGTTCAAGTGGGGAGCCACCCGAAGATTCAGGGGTGACTAGCTAGCTTCTTGTTTGCAATATGCATTTCATTAATGGCATGTAGATATACTAAGTTCTGAGTTTAATTCAAATTGTATAAGCACACAATGCACCGATGCCATTTTTAGATGTAGTTGGGCAATTTTTTCCCTTTTTCTTTAATTTTTTGATAAATAGTGATTATATCGATTAACGTGTGTTTGAAGTTGGACACTTAGGATTAGGGTGTGTTTAAAGTTGAATCAAGGCTTGTAATAGGAGAGCTCTAGCGAAGCATCATATATAAAATAGGGCTGAATTCACATTTGCCATTTCCACTATAAAATATTAGTTAATAGGGATGCTCAATGGCTAATGGGTCTTGGGGAGACTCAGTAACTAACTAGAACAAGGGTGATTTAGTTAGTTTGGTTTATTATCTTTTTATAATTTAGTTCAAGCTTGATTTTGGAAAATCAGATCTAATCAATACTGGTTTGAGTGTTCAAGCTAGACCTTCCGGGTCAATGACTCCTAAGTTGACCGAATCAATTGGCCAATGGCAATTCTAGAAGGTCCTCAATTTTATCCAAACCTAAAGCATCTTTCATTTGTAGATTATAAAATTTTGTTTGAATTAGTTTTAGTGGACTACTCTTACTAAATTGGGCTTCTTTGATTTGTTGTTGCCAAATTACAAGTCTTATAAATCGTAATATTTTGATGTCTTAAGGGCTTTGAGTATAATTTTTTAGTATGATCGTGTAAGTTATTAAATTGATACCAGATCCAATTATACTCAAATTTGATTGAGTTGGAACGATTTGTCCCTTAACAATTGAGTTCATTTTAAAACTTAAAATTTAATTGGATTTAGGTTTATATTGTTGATGTTGAATTTTATCTGGAAGGAGTTGGAAGACTTTGCGAGAGAAACTCAAGCAAGGAATAGATTAACACATTGAACTAGGTTCTGTTGGGCTGGGTTTCCTCCTTTGTGGAGGTGGTCCATTAGTTTCTATTTAATTATTAATTAAATAAAGTAAAGCCTATATGAATTAGGTTTATATGAAAGATTTAGAGATATTTTTATTCTAAAAAGTATCAAGCATTAAGGGGTTTTAACCCTTCCTAATGTGACAACCGTACACAATAAGAAAAAAGTGAGAAGAAAAATGTAAAATTTGAAAAAGAGGTATAGTTTAATTTTAATCATGAGGTTCTTTAGAATTCGATTTGTGGTTTGATTTACTTGAAATTTGACCATCGTGTTTACAACACATAATTCTACAATCTAAATAGTGTAGATTAGTTTTGGAGCTTTATGTTAACAGGTTCTACTCGATGAGATCTCTTCTATTTCATATTGCAATTGTTTAGTTTCGAAAGTGGTTATTCTTGATGATATATTTGCTATGTATCTCTAGTTAATGACAATTAGAGAAGATTTTCGTATGTTTCCATTATTTATTTGATAGTGAAAGTTTTGGATGAACTCCGCTTCTATGATTTTTACTCTTAGCATTGAAGGAGTTTTTTATGGAAAAATTTAATATTTTTATGATTGATTGATTATTGCACTTATTTTATATTACTCTATATTTTTTTTATTGGTGTTCTTGGAAGGAAGGCCTTTGATGCCGTCTCTCGTGCGTTCTCTAAGTAGAAGATAAGGGTAAATTTATTATACTACATTTGATGTTAAATATTTTATCTGTAAATAAGTTTTGTATTCCATCATTAAAAATTTTACCATCAATTAAGAACAGGACTTTAGACTTCTCTCCATCGAGTCTCTATCACACAAGTATTTGCATCTGAAACTGTGAAATGAGGAACAACATACTCCAACATATATGAGAATACACTGATAATTGATTATTATACATATATTATTCATGTTTAAACATAAAACAAAATTTATTCTAGAATCCAAAGGACCCAACTCTCCTTAGAGTACTACTGCCAGAGTGCGATTTTGTTCACCCCCTTTAACGGGGGTGAACAAAATTGCACTCCTACTGCCACACCATTCTCTCTCTTAATTAGTAATAGATACACTTTAGGTTTTGCCTAAACCAACCAATATCACCAAACCACACAGCAAACAGACATGCTTTTCCAGTTCAGATTCTTGTCCACAGACGACGGCGAATCCTCTGTAAATTAACCCTTCAATTTTGAACCCAAAATTACAAACCTCTGTGATTCTAGTTCGTGATCAATCTTCGGAATCTTCGCCATAGACCCTCGAATACTGAGGTTCAGTCCCAGCATCTGGTGCATGGAAAATCAACGTCTCAGTCATGGGAAACTCAACGCCCAAATGAATATGGTGCGGACCAGCCGAATAAACCGTCATCTCAAGATCATCCTTGCGCCACAACAGCCATATCCCACCGGTGAAGCCTTCAGGATCGGTAACAAACGGATGGGGAAAACCAATTTCCTCGGCAACTTGATCCCCGTAGCTAGCGGAAGCCCTTGTTTCCAAAAGAAGTACGATGGATGGCTGGTATTGCCGGCAGAGATCCTTGATAGTACGCAAGAACCTGGCGTGCCCAGCTCCACGGCAACTCCAAATTAGAAGTTTCTTTGGGGGCTTCTGAATCGAATACTCCGTGTGATCAATCATTTTAGGTATGAAGCATGTGTTGTGCCGGTTTTTGTTCCAATAACAGAATCCCGACATGTTCACTTCCATGTCAAGTCTGGGAATCTTTGAATCGATGGCGACCACGTTCGGATTGTTTCGTTCGACGATGAGTTTCTCCAAGTCAACAGCTGGACTGATAATCTGAAACTGCACTACCGAGCGTTGCAACACCTGAGAATACAACTCAATTGCCTTTGGGGATTGGGGTTGATGCAACTCGTTGATGAAGCCCCGCGGCGGCTTGGAAGGAGTAAGAGCAGTTGGCTGGAACGGGAGGCTTTTACTGTAAAGGGGAACAGCCGTGGGCAAAGAATTTTCTGGAGATTTGGATGTGCAGGTGCCCTCCCCATGTTGGAGATCAAGAGGCCTCCTCAATGTATTATTATTGCCTCTTTGTACCTGCTGGACTTGCTCTTCTCTGTGGAACGTTCCAGTTCTTCTCATCATCACATGCTGGTTTCCACGACGACGAAACTGAAGCCAAGGGCCATAGAGTGAGGGAAACCTTTGTAATGATGTCTTCTCAAGAAAGGAGAGTTCTTCGGGATTTCTGGCTGAGAAGATGGAGGATTATGGAGTGAAGGGAAGTTTAGACAGTGTTGCTGTCGATGGCCATATCGGCCGCACTGATAACACAAAAGATCCAGCCCCTCGTATTGAATCCGCTGCAATAATCCACCGATTACTATGAAAGGAACAACGGGGTTTCGAAGATCGATCGAGATGCACAGCCGGGCAAATTGAAATTTTGTTCGGCTTTTGGTATGATGGTCTATCTTCACAACTTCTTCCCCGATTAGTTTTCCAATTTTCAACAGGGTTTCTTCCTCATAGCACTCCTCTGGAAGCTTCGGGAGGCGGACCCAAACTGCGACATGGGTGATCACGGCGTCCGAAAGGGTTGAAGTTAGGAAACCATTGTTGAAGGACGATATAGTGATCGTCGATGGTCCATGGGATGCTGGCTAAAACTTTGTTGTAATCGGAAAGGAGAAAAAACTTCACCAAGAGGAAGTCTCCGGCAAGAAGTACGATTTCCATTCTTCCCTCGGGACGCCACAGGTGATGAAGGCGAATAGAAAGCCTCCGGCTTTCGACCCTTTTGCCGAGGACTTTGGCGACAAGAGCTTGCTTGAATGATGGAGTACTCAGATCGGCCTCTTGGCCGGAGGAAGGCTCTACAGTCGGAATATGTCCATGTTGAGCAAGGGCTTTTCTCGGATCATTGTCTCTTCCCTGGTGGTGGTTGCTGTGGCGAGTTTCCATGACTTAATTTCTTCACGCCTGCTGCCGGAAAGAAGTAAGAAGTAAAAAGTAAGAAGCGGCTGCCAAGAGCTAGAGCCCAGATCTGCTGTCCGGCTGTCCCCTTGGCTGCTAGTTTTTATCATGATCTTATAAGCTTGTTAATTGCTAATTACGCTTAAGCAGTACACGCAAGGAAGCTTGCGCATCTGCAGTTATGTGGGCACGCTGACATCAGATCTCCCTTAAAGTTTGAAAGATTGGCGAGCTTTGTCAATCTGCTTGCAAAAGGGTCCCATCTGCTTGCAAGAGAAATTAAACAACTTTGTTTGTTCCATCACAATGCCTATAAATGGATAATTCAAAGTTGCCTACATCACTCCATCTTAGTCGTTGAGAGAGAGTTTGAGTGGCATCTGAGTAGGAGAGAGAGAGAGAGAGAGAGAGAGCTCAGGCTCAGAAGGCAATAGAAAAGAATCGTTTGTGTTAATTCGGTTTGGCGTCAAACATGTCAGGCTTTATATTCATTCTTCGCTCCGAAGATTTGAGGATGGATCACATCACCTGGTGGATTTATTTAATTTATTTATTGTCGGCATGTACGTACGTAGGTAGGTTCGCGTAATCAACGAAATATTCTCTCTGGTTCCAGAATCTCAGCATGGAGTACCTGTAATGTTTCATTCATTTTTGCGTCATAAAAAAATTAACTAAAGTGTTATGTCAGACTAATGTTCCTCTTTAACTTGTATTATTATTATTATTATTATTATTGCTTCAATGAGTAATTAATAATTAACTTGTTTTGCATTTTTACTTACAATTATTATATATATATATGTTATGATAGTCGTCTTCAAAATAACAATATATATAGTATGATGGAATCCTATATGTAGAAAAAAAATCAATCACATAATTAAAAGGGGGCATTTGCTAAGCGTGAGAGAGAGAGAGAGAGAGAGAGAATAAAAGTCAAATCCAAACATTATATTGCTAACTAGTGGTGTTTGTGTGTGTAATTTACATAAGTAGTGTTTGTTACGCAAGTATTTGTTAAATTTAATTAGAAAAAAATTATTATGTAACTTTTTATTTTAGATTTTTTAGTTAAATTTATTTTTTTTATTTATAAATAATCTTAAATTTTAAATTAAAAAATATTTAAATATAATTTTTTTTTAAAAAAAAAACTATATATATAATATATATGTATAGCAATGGATATAAAAAAATGGCTCTTAAAAAAAAAAAAAAAAAGAAAAAAAAAAAAAAAAAAAAGTTTGAAAAGTTGTTAAGTGGCTTTAAGTCCGACTGTCTGTATTAAGTGAGAGAGTATTATGGAAAGAGATAATCAAAGATTAAATTGGCTGGACTTACCTTTTCTCTTGTTTGAAAATTAGAAAGAAAGACAACAAGATCATTATACACAGAACCTTTTCTCTTTGTTTGAAAAGAAAGAAAAGACAACGAGATCAGTATTAATTAAATTTATAATAAAGATGGAAGAAGATAAAAATAATAAAATAAATATAAAATCATCAAAATTGGTCGTCTTTTTCCCACCAACACCACCATGCCTTGCCATTTGGATTTGGGTGACTGACTATTATTTAAAAGAAAGAATGAGAATGTCTCTCCGTCTCTCCGCTTTTCTTTCTTCACTTTTCTCCTTTTCTCTTAATTCTCTCATTTTAATTTCCTTCTATCTCTTTTAACTCAAATTTTAGTTGTTTATATATATATACATATAATAATAAATGTATTTATCTAAAAATTTATTATTAGATTGTTCAAAACCTGCAAAAATAAAAATGATAAAATGACATAGAATATTTCTTATCGAAACACTCTGATATTCTTTTCCTAAATTGAATCTCCTTGTTAGTGGATCATGATCTGTAACAACTGGCCTCCCGAGCCCCTGTGCAATAAGAAAATTCATGAGAGGGTCATTATTTAAATGATATTGAACAATAATACAACTATAACTCTTTCTAAAATCATAATCTTTTTATCATATAATATCTCATAATCATTTTTACATAACCATTCACCACTTGGGCCCACCTGGGCTTACATAACATATACTTGACTAAAAAACATAGAATCATTATTCTAACCCAAACACATGATACGTATGATCTAGTTTCGGGAAAACTCTGCATCTACTATCATGACTTGACGATCGGGATCCAACTCTGTCAGACGCACCTGCGATCTCAGGATATTCTTATCTAGAATGATGAAAATAAAACGTGAGTCACAAGACTTAACAAGCTTTAGAAAGAAAGGCTATAGGATAAGGACAAAACTCTTCACATAACACCCCATGCAATTCGTGCCAATGTAACGTCATTTCATGCTATGCCCATGCCTTATTTCTGTTTGTATAAACATATAATGAACTTCACATAAACGGTCATTGGAGCCCACATAAAACACACACTGACGCCCAAGTCCAACATATAGACCTGTTAATAGTCTTTTATAAGCTACCACCATACTATTTCCCTTACATGTCCCTTCCTATCACTCTTAACATAATCTGTTGCCGTGGGTCTCACCCCAAGATCTTTCCGTGGGTCACACCCACCATTCTTACTCATCACTTAAAATCGCACATTCTCATCATACAGTACAACAAATAAGAAATAAAATGGCTTCTACAATATAAACGTGATGACAAGGCCCCCATAAATCAAGTATTAGGTCATGCTACGCCCACATAGGAATTCACACATGCAATATACTCTAAATGCACAAACTCACCTAAAGAACCCATGTAAGCACCCCCGCCCGGATATCCCAGCCACCCGGTCTACTCGAACGGAAGCGCCTACGGGAGGAGAAAAGTAATAAACACGAGACAAGACCACCCCGGCATGCATACACAAAAATGAGAACAGCAGAAGCAAAGCTCAAGACTTGCATGCATTATGGGTACCCGCTAACACAGCGGTTACAAGATAAATAAATAAATACAAACT
This sequence comes from Diospyros lotus, assembly GCF_014633365.1. Taxonomy (NCBI): domain Eukaryota; kingdom Viridiplantae; phylum Streptophyta; class Magnoliopsida; order Ericales; family Ebenaceae; genus Diospyros; species Diospyros lotus. The sequence continues at coordinate 6,178,958 of NC_068342.1, forward strand.
CCTGTGCCGACATACACAAGACTCGAGAAAAGACCTGGCACAGTACGAAATAATAGAGTTAATTCTACTTAGACATCAGAGTGGATATGGATTGACGGGACTGCCTGTACACTACATCGACTCTGCCGTTAAAGCTGACTCCCTTACGCATGGCTCACGCCGCCACTACCTGGAATGATGGAAAGCAAGGTGAGTCGAGAGACTCAGCAAGCATAAGGAAGAAAAGGCTGAAGGCTACACAAAACCAGAAATCTCACCCCAGAATAAACCCCGAGGTACACACAAGCCATGAGACGCTACAACACAACAGCTCAATAGCATAATAAAATAAAAGCACATACCGATCCTTGGGGCCCACATAAGACACTTGGCACTCAAGTCCCATACCAACTTGCTGCTGCCCTGAAAGGCAACAAATATCTCCACAAACCTGTGCGCGCAATCCCGGGTCGGTACTCCCGTCACCCGTATCCGTCGGTACTCCCGACAACCGAGCCATAGGCTCCCTCGGAACGGTACTCCCCGTCGAGAACTAAATACTACCAGTATCCATGCCATGCACATAGAAATGCAATGGCGTAGTGAGCATCAACGTGATACAAGGCGCCCATACATCCAGGCATCAGGCCATGCTCTGCCCACATAGTAAACCACACGCCATGCATATGCCGCGCTTGATGCAACCTAACTAAGCTAGAATGTCCGTGTCCAAGCATACTCAATAAATGAATATCCCAACATGCATCCCATACCCATATGCATACCAAATCATGAACAGTCATACATGCATCTACTCAAGCAGTAAATCACATACCGGAGAGCTAGTCAGCAATGCCCGCACCGGTCAACGGCCAGTGACTAGGGGTGTCCACCCGACGGTCCATATCAGGGCCGTACCATAGTCTACCCCAACGTCACCAATAACCGACCCCTGCCTCACTGCTCGATAGCTCTAACCAAACCATAAATAAATTTGAGAAAAACTGTAAGTAAACCCAATAAAATTGTAAATAAACCCTCATGTTTAGGAACCTAGTCCCCAAACTGGTTCAACATCATTCACGAAAGGAGTGGGGGCGGTACAAACCCCCATAAGCTCACAACAAATAAAACTCTAGAAGTCTCGGATTTAAATTAAAACAAATGAATAATAATTTAACAAATAAAGTTAGGTGCCGAATTAAAGTAAGCGAGAGGATAAAGTACAGGAAATCACGGGGTCTTTCACGGGAAATAAAGATTAGGAAGAGAGGGTTAAGAGCTTGCCTTTACACGGCCGTTTCTTCTCTTTCTTGCACTCCCGCTGCGAAGTAAAACGTTTAATAGCGATTAATAAATCCATGGCTCGCATTAATTAAATCTAACCGCGTAATATAAATAATTTAACAGCCTAAAATCCTACGTAGGCGCACCACAATTAAAATCCCAACGAGTCTCATATTATTTTAAATTAATTCACACTAATAAAATCCTCGAAGTCACCTTAACAAATTAAATTTAAATCAAACGACTCAAAATTCCATAATTAATAAACGAATCGAAACAGACGAAGGGAGGATATAAAATACGAGAAATCACAGGTTTCTCACGGGAATAAAGAACACGAGGAAGGGGTTGGAACTTGCCTGAAATTAGCTGATTCCGACCTCTCTCAAACTCTCGAGGTAAATTAAATCATTTTCTAGCAAATAACACAATTGGGATCCAAATTAATTAATTTTAATCGCATAAAATTTATAATTTAAACGTAACATGCTTCTACAAATTTTTACCCACGTACCTGATCACTTTCCATGCAGAAAAATCCCAAAATTATTTTATTTTTTCCTTATTTTCTTTTCTTTCCTTTCTTCTTTTTCTTCTTCTTCTTCTCTGCGTCCCTACCCTGCAACTTCTTCTTCTTCTCCTT